>NC_142662.1:27719036-27991760 GCF_026168435.1 Sesamum indicum
CTATGTCAAAATAATCATACGAAAAACTCAAAGGAAGAAAAACTTTTAAAAAACAAGTTATAGGACTCTAATTCTCCACAATACTGTGCTTCTGTTTCCGCAAAAAGTTCCAGGCCTCCTAGTCTCCTATGATTTTAGAAAAATAATTCCTTTCCAGAATTAGATAACTATGATGATGGGAGATAGAATCCTTTCACTGAAGTCTAGAGGAGAAATAAAGAAACAAAAGGAGAGCAGGTTTTATCCATAAGACGTCTTTCATCTGAGAAATAATAAGGTCCATTTTTTTATTATTTCAATAAAATCATCTTCATTTAGCTCTTTGATTTTTGCAAAATAGTTTTTCCTATCAACGTTTCATTATTTCAAGAGCTCTACATGTAAATCCTTCTTATTCTTACACCAACCTTTTTACATCTCAGTTTTTCTTTTATGATCTTTTATTGTTCTAATTTAATTGTCGCATCTTTAAAATACGCATAGCATTTCACATAAATTTTAAAATATCATGGGATTTACAGGCTTTAAGCTTCCCAACCCCAAGATGTGGAGTGCCATACTTAACCTTTGCCTTTTCCAATACTAATTAAAAGTAACATCTTCATCCTTCCAAATCTGGTATGGAGAATGATGAGATTATAAAAGAACAAAACAATATGAGATGCAATTTTACTGGCTAACACCTACCAATATTATTGAATGCGAAATAGTGTACTGAAAGTCGATATCAAATTATAGTCTTAAGGAGCAGAAAACACACCCCAAGATCTTGTAAAGTCTGCTCAACTCGTTTGATAGTCCGAAGTCCCGCTGATGAACTTGCAGCTTGCACCATTTGCTCAAGTGCATATGAGCGCAAGTAAACTCGTAGCTGCATAAATTTCTTGGTTAACAATACTAACAGAAAAAGTTTCTCCTAAAGCATGGCATTCAAAAACAAAAACGAGACTGCGCAAGGTGCGTGGACATATACAAATGAATTCTTCATGCGAAACCAAGATATAGATACACCACCGAACCCCCAGAAACAAGAAAAGAGGGGAAAAACCTGTCTTCTTAAAGCAATGAGCTTCCTTATGCACTTTTTTAAACTTAGAACTCAGATCCAGCAGAACAACATACCTTCTCATAAACATTACTTATCAACTAAATACAATTCGACTGGTATAGGTGCAACAAGTAGGAGCCAGAAAGGGAGCAGGAAGCGATGAGCAAAATCTAAGTAAAATCATATAGTTCCATAGAAACAATCCAATAATAACATATACCAGCTTAAAACAGAAAGAACATAGAAGGGAGAAAAGAAGAGTTTGCTATCATATATCTTATTTCAGGCATACCATGCGAAGAGAAGCAATAACTGAAGCAGTTTCTGACACTGGAGCTGTGATAGAAGAACTGGGAATCTGAGAATTTGTAGAAGGATTGACAGTATCAGCAGTAGCCTTATCAGCACCTAGTGATCCAATATCTGATAAGACTGGCAACTCCGACTCTTCAGAAGCCTAACAAACAAGGAAGAAATCACTTGATAAGACTCCAAAAATGACGCCAAAGCCCAGCAAGCAGACTTTGTCAATTAAGTCTATTAGATGAAATGATAATCTTGCAGAATAATTAGCACAAAGCATTTAATTTCACTTGATTTTATGCCTGTATTCCACAGGAAACTCAGGGGTTCCGGGGATTAAGGCAGACCTTACTAGCCTTCCGTGCCTCAGATATTTTCTTTGCTTGAGCAAGAACCTGAAAGTGGTAAAAGTTGAGAGTAAACCTAAAAAATACTAGTAAAAGATGAAACAAATATCATCCTGCCTATCACATATTAATGCTACCAGCAGATACAGTTACGCTGTTCAGACCTCAACATCCTTGCGCTCTTGCTGCTTTGTATGAGAGAGCAGCAGGTTCAATGCACGCTTCCTCTCTGTTTCTTGAGAAGCATTATAGGTCTCCTACACCATTGGAGGAAATTTAAACATAAGGAGACTGCCACAAAGTGGCATAGTTCAGCCCAAAAAAGCAATATGAGACAAACTATGACTACTGGAACATCCAACTAAAAAAATTAGAAAAGACCATTCTCAAAGCAAAGAGCCACATATGCACACCCAAGATATTGGTGTAGAGGATAAGCAACTTTATCAAACCTTCACAAGTGGATGCGTGGCGACATCGCCAGGAGATAGAGCCCTAGCAATCAAGATAGCTCGAGACACTGATCAAATCAACAAATGACATAAAAATCAGTTCTTAAGGATTGCAGACTTCAAATTGCTCAAGTTACTTGGTTATGTCTCCTTAAATGCACGCTTAAAGTGGTCCAATTTCTAATCAATAAGATAAAATACAGTGAGTACCACTATAATAACGATCCTTAAGCTCCTCCACAGTTTTTGATGACGGGAAACGGTCAGCTACCACAATGAAGCGGAGATCAAACCGTTCACACAAATCAAATAATTGATCTGTCTCTTCCTTGGTCCATGCCTAACGTGAGAATAGAGAGGTATGAACCCTTAGAAGTGTAATGGTATAGGAAAAAAAACTGACATAAGCGGGAAACTGAGTTTGATTGTAACTTTAACTTCTCTACAATAGCTCAAAATTGAACCACATTAACCTATGGTAGTTTAAAGTTAGTAACAAAAGTACTGAACACTCAAATTATATCTCTTTGGCAGTGGGGTTTAAGACTGAATACTTCTACGGGTCAGGTCAGTCTGGCAATTGTTGGTATAGGTTGAATGCATATCTGACACACATGAAGTCAATTTGTTTCTACAAATCGGTTTAGTCTTGCAAGATATGGTTAACACATGAAATCCAACTAAAATACTTTAATTACAGTTATAGATAATAGGTGAACATGAGATTGAGCAAAAAGTACAACCCCGACAGAAACCTATGCCCTCAAAAACTGGTTTTAACACCAACCAAATACCTAACATTTAATCAAAGTTGTACTAGTGTACACAGTTCACCCAATTCAGTCGCAAAAAGTAACCATTAGAGAGAAACCCATGGTCACTGTAGAAAGGCCACCACATCTATAAAGTTAGAGCTCATCATTCGCATAGATACTTGATCAAAAAATTGAACCAAAATAATTCTTGAAACATTTGATATTAAGCATGCACACACAAAAACAAAAATTACGTATGACAAGAGAACACAAATACTGCAAAACCAACCGCGGATACATACAGGATCAGTCAAATACTTCTCGTACTCCTCATCTGTGTACTTGAGCACATCAACAGACTGCATTGCATACATATTAGCAATTCATGCGTCATTAAATATAAAATTGAAGACCAATACTCAACAATATAAATATGATCCTCATATATTCGGAGGAAAGGTTTTGCATACTTTGTTGTACTTTGCAAATGAATAGTCACCGGTTGGTGGAATGCCATTTACAACTCGGACCTACAAACATAAGAGCTCAAGCACTTATCAGTCTTGCATGCACCGATATTAAAAGTGATTGCCTAAATCCGAAGGAACATACCCAATGGTAAAGCTGCAGGCTATCTTTCCTTGCAGAATTTGTAAAAGGAAGCCATTGCCAAGTGATCTGCGGAGGCAACTTTTTATCTCAAAAACTATATTTACAAGAAGCTTCAACAAATATGCAAGACGCATACATCGACTAGATATAAGCAACATGTAAACCTTCTCATTGTCGGATTGCGCTTTCCGTTTTAACTGATTCACATCAACCGCCGGCATCAGAGGCGCCAATCCACCTGTAAGGGCGTACACCTAGAGCATCCCGCGAAACTATTCAAATGCCATCAAATACTTCAACAAATTAGAGGAATAACTTAAAAAAACATAGTTTGAACCTCGCGCGAAATTCCATCAGGTTTCCTCTGAGATTCTTTGGGAGGCTTCGACTTCTTCTCCTGTATGGGCAATGCATTCTTAGGCAATCCTAATATATCCTTGGCATCCATCAGAGAATCCAAAGTTTTTCGCCTCAAAACAATAATATTTTTAGAAATCAAGTTTCCTCCATAAAAGCAAAGCAAGCGACGAAAGTTGAAACTCGCGACACAGTAGAAACCAAAAATGGAGAAGGGGGTGATATTTGAGATCGAATTCTTGGAAGTTGGAAGAAATTAGGGTTTAGAAGAGGAATTAGGGTTTTCGGAGGAAGAAGAGTAAGACGTGTTTGTGGAGAAGGAATGAGAGGGGAAGGTTAACAGGGAGATGAAAATGCTGTAATGGCCTCGAGTCCAAAAGTGAAGGCCCAATATTTGGTATTATTGGGGCAAGATAGAATTGGGTCTCAAGGCCTACTTCCTTCATACTGCTAATGAATAAAACTGTCTTGTTTGTTATTTTAACCATTAATTGATAAGCCGTAAATTCAAATAGAGGTGGGATTTGGAGTCGTATAATTTAAAAAGAGAAAGTATTGTGTTTATATAAATAATAAATATTGTAATGAATCAATGATTGGACATTCATTGTCCAAAACCCGCAAGCTTAAAGAGGAGTGAAGGCGCATGTTAATTGGGGTTGTGTCAATCAATGATCAAGTAGTCATATGTCACTCAGGAATAGATAAAGCTAAAAGCATGTACGTACATAATTAAGTGGTTAAATGATTAGATTAGAGAGGAGGGCTGAGGCTAATGCTCCACATGGCACACGATTAGAGTGTAATTAGGTAATGCATGTATGCATTATTATAATTCTATTTTATGGCCATCCAATTAATGTAGCTAGTCACATGAATGTGGGGATTCTTGTTCTACAACGGCCGGCCGGCAGCCAGCCACTAGTTATCAAATTATAATCACTGCACACTTTCCTTTGGATATACAGTAAAACCTCTATAAATTAATAACCTTGGGACCATGAAATTTTATTAATTTAGAGAGATATTAATTTATCGATAAATTAATATTTTATTAATTAAAAGAGAGACTTTTTAAATTCAACAAATTTAATATATATGTATTGAAAATAAATGAATTCATATATGTTTCATTGATTATATTCATGCATCAACCAATTCTTTGTAACTAATTAAATATATTCATGTATAATATCAATTCATTGTATACAATGAACTATTATATTCATGGACAAGTATCAATTCATTGAAATTGCTTAAAATTATACTTGTTTACATTAATTCGTTGCACTTAAATAACTATTATAGCCAATTAAATATATTAATGCATGATGAATGAAACATATGCTATATAAATCTCAATATGAAAATAAAATAATTCATAATACTCAACCATGTCTTCTCATCTAAAAGGCATGGCAAAATCATCCATGATCAAATGCGTAAAGCATTATAGACTTCATATTTAATATTTACAATTGTAATATTTATGAATTATTAATTTAGAGTTTTAATGGGACCTAATATTTATAAAGGAATTTTCTAAAAAATTATTATCTTATTATCTTATCGAATTTGATGATTTTTTACAAAGGCCCAAGTCGGGACCGGAAAATTTTATTATTTTAGAGAGTTTATTAATTTATAGAATATTAATTTATAGAGGTTTTACTGTATTCTTCTCTTTTATTCCTATGTTGATGATCAAGTTGGATAACTGCGCAATAACTGTGCACACACATTCTTTCTCTCTCTCTCTCTCCAATAATAATAATTAATTAAGCAACAATAAATAGAGAGATAGTAAGATCTAAAATAGGAGGAAAAAAAAAAAGGGATTAGTATTATTGTATATAGGCGAACAATCATTTCCCATGAATCTTATAATCTTTATTCTAAACCATTTTTTTTATAAGATAAGGTTTATGTCATAGAGAGATAGTAAGGTGAATATATGCAAGTTTTGGTGACATAATGAAACTCCACCACTAAGGAGTCAGTACCCATTCTTAAATAAATATTATATATATATATATATATATATAATTAGCCGGCCAAGAATGTATGAAGCATTATAATACATGCAAATGTTGGGAAACCCATAGAAAAGGTCGTTGGCTTCCCATAATAAAATTCATTACAACCGGGAAAAGTCGTGACACAGTTCCGACCACGTACGTTTTGGGATAGGTGAGAATAATTGAGGTAACTAAAAGCGTATGAACAATCTTATATATTTTTTTGAATGAATGTAGAGTTTTAAAGAGTAGTCGTGGGAATGTCAGAAAAGGTCAGCCGTTTTGGTGTCTGAAAATGCCGTGAAATAAGGGGGGGCAGGTCAGGGGGTTTCTCACATGTTGCAGCTTTTGTTTGCGGCTTGCATGTGGTGTGGTGGGCTTTGTGATTTATGATTGGCTTTTGGGTAAAGGAAATAATTAAATATAAATAAAGGTTTAAATTCCCAAAATGTGGGCAAGTGAAAGTCAAAGGTTAAACATAGAGTAGAATTGATTAATTGGTGCAAGTGTGAGCCCAGCAGCAACAGGAGGAGACGCGTTTTCCAATTGAATTTTGGTGACAAGAAAGTGGTAAAAAGTAGAATCCAAGGGGAGGGGACAGACGGCCGCTACAGTGTATTTTAACATCCGAGTCGGTGTGGGTGTTGCATTCACACACTCCTTGGTCAGACCTTTTCCCGTCCAACAGACATCGTCATCTCTGATTCGATTTCTTGGAATAAACATCAAAAAGGTATATATATTTTCTTGTCCCAAGATGGTTTAGTCGAGAGAGAGAGAGAGCGGTCACCAAACAGCTTTGAGTTAGCAGGCACTGGGTGTGTTTGATTGGATTAGTAAAACCCAAACGCCACATTGGCCTTATCAACATAATAACAAATTTAAGAAATTAATAGTTATAATAACATACTTTGAAGCTCTAATTGTTAGGGAAACAAAATTGTGGCCATATATACAACCAAATTAAATTACAAGTACTGTATTAGTGTTTTGATTTGAGTCAAATTAGCTGCTCATCCATCCAGAAGATTTTGCACGCGGGGAATCCATGTAATTGATATACACACAAGAGAGAGAGAGAGAGAGAAATACTTTCACTTTGAATATAAAAATCAAAGAACAAAGTTACTTGTGTGGACCAGTCAATTTACAACTATTAATTTCTCCACAAATTAATTAATTTATATATATATATATACGTATTCTGTCGGAACTCAATGGATTTTATTGTTGCTGCAGCATCATTAATTTCATTTCTCATCACCCCATATATATATATATATATATATACCAATTAATTATCTTCCTTGATTAAATTAATTATAGTTGTGTGTTTTTGTTTATCTTAATTCAAGAAACAAAAAAGAATCAGTAGCTAGTCACAAGTAGTGTTTTATATTTAATTATGAATAAAAAGATTTTATTTTATAAATGTTGTTATGAAGGCGGTGGGGGTCACCTCCCTACCTCTCTCTATTTAAACCCTCAAACTCAACCCAATACTTACCATTAACTTCAACACTTTTGCTGCTCTTATTCTTTTCATCATCACAATTAACAGAATGGTTGTCGCTTCTCCAGCTCCTCTGCGAACCAAAAAAGCTCGCCCCGCTGGGATTCCTGTCATAGATCTCAGTCTCGAGAGGTCAAAGCTCTGTGAATTGCTGGTTAAAGCATGCCAAGAATTCGGGGTTTTCCAGGTGGAGAATCATGGAGTTTCAAGAGAAATTATCTCCAGAGTTGAAAGGCAAGGGCAGGAGTTTTTCTCAAAGCCTGCATGCCAGAAGCAACGGGCCGGGCCTGCCGCTCCCTTTGGCTATGGCAGCAAGAACATCGGGTTTAATGGAGATAAAGGAGAGCTGGAGTATATTATCCTGGAAGCTAATCCTCATTCCATTTCTGAGAGATCCAAATCTATCTCCCCCCATCCTGCAAACTTCAGGTAATTCTTTCTTTCATTCTTCACCTTCATATTAAATAAACTTGTAGTGTTTCTATATATTTAATGAATTATGCAACTGATCTTGATCATTAATCCTGGACTTGCATGTACTAAATTCTTCTTTGGTTAGTCTGCATGCATTTTCTATTACAAATTAATTAATGTTTACTTTATATTTCAATTCAAATACGCTCAAACTTGGATAAAAATATGAGTACATGCATATATATATATATATATATATATTCCTGTATGTCACCAACCATGGAGAGTAGTGTTCAAGTCTTAATTTGACCTTTGGAACCAGTTGAATTTCAGAGCTTCCGTTGAAAAATCTACCAATTGAAATTTAAAAAAGTCGTTTTCTTGATTCATTCTTGATATATAGTTAATGCACTCATGCAACTATAATTAATTAATTAATAACAAGACCCATAGCAGTTTACGGCCCATTTCCGTTTCTTAATTAATTTATATTAATTATTCGTATCCATTAAATTAATTATTAGCGTGACCATAGGAATTGAGGCGTGTTATGCCATTTCCCTTGGAAAAGGCAGCAGTACTAATTAAATCTACCTACGTAGTACTCCACATTATAAAACGTATATATATATTAGAGGATACTTGAACGAACATAAATATATACATACTTGAGTATTAGCTAGGTATGATTAATATTTGCTACTCCATTGATTTATGCTGTTGCCCCTTTAGGCACATGGTGAAAAGGGCAGATTAAGCTCATGATATCTATCTATCTATATGATCCATTGGCTGTAATTAATGATAATGTCATGTTTAGTTGGTGTAGTTGGGGTCATAATTGAGGTTATTATGTGCAATTATAGCTGAATTATGGCATCAGCTCAACCCGGAAGTAAAGAGAGGGGTGGCTTTCTTTTCACATTTTCTGGCAAGGAAAACAGACAGATGAGTTTGAATTGGCAATCGGAATATTTGAATTGGTGTGTAGAAACAAAGATAAAGGATGAGAGCGGCTAGCTAGGCTATATATGTCGTGTAGTTTATGTGTCATGACTTGGGCTGGGGGTGCTGTGGGTAGCTAGCCAAAAAGTATCTGATGAGAGTAGTGGCCATTTGTCAACCCATCACTCATAATGGGACGGGATTCTAACTAAAAATGACAAAAGTCAATAGATGAATTGATGAGCTTCCCACTGCTAATGATGGAAACTAATACCTGGAAGCCAAATATGGGAAGACATAAAAAATTCTGCTGTCTTGTTTAAGGCAAACATGTACTATCTAGGTAATATTCAAAAGGGCTATGATTTTATATATTCTCATTATGACATGCTTTAACGCATTTGTGTTAATTATTTGCAGCTGTGCCGTGAATGATTATATAGACGCCGTCAGAAACCTGGCATGTGATATTCTTGAGATGTTGGCTCAAGGGCTATGGGTCCAAGATAAATCCATTTTTAGCAACCTCATCCGAGATCCAAATAGCGACTCATGCTTCAGGATTAATCACTATCCTTCACTACTCAATGTTGCTCATCATGACGATGATTGGATTAACCCCACCCCTTCATCCCAATTGTTTGATCATAATCATCCCAAAACTCGAATTGGTTTTGGAGAACATTCAGACCCTCAGATTCTCACAATCTTGCGATCCAACAATGTTGGTGGCCTTCAGATCTTGTCCCCAGATGGACTATGGGTTCCTATTCAGCCCGACTCAGATAAATTTTGTGTATTTGTAGGTGATGCCTTTCAGGTTAGTCTTTATAAGTTATTAATTATGTGACATTCCCTTTAATTTATGATATACAATATGTTATAGATATAACACTAATTGAATCATGGTTTTTGTAATTCATTTTATGAACTGCAGGCTATGAGTAATGGAAGATTTATGAGCGTGAGACATAGGGCGGTAGCAAACTCGGTGAAAGCAAGAATGTCAATGATGTATTTTGCAGCTCCAGCCCCAAATGCAAGCATATCTCCCATACCACAAATGGTGTCGTGTGAAAATCCAAGTCTCTACCGGCCTTTCACCTGGGCAGAGTACAAGGCCACCGCATATTCCTTAAGATTGGCTGATAATCGTCTCGATCTCTTTAGAAACTAGTTCACCATCCATCCGGAGTAATTAACTAGTTTGATGTATGTTTAATTAATGTTTGGCCATTAATTAATTGGCATGGATTAGGAGTAGGGCCCAGCTAGGTAGGTTGTACGTACGTAGTTGCACATGTAAATGTTGCATACATGTTAATTTAAAGAAAAGAAAAGTCAAGAATGTGCATGTACTGCTCATAATAGATATGCATAGGTTAGTTGAAGGGCAAAGTTTTGATGTGAGTGCTGCCCTCGTCTTCTTCAATTGGCATGCAGATAAATGATCAATCTAAAATTCTTTGGCAACTGTCAAATTACTCTACTTTGATTAAACCTAATTCGCCAATGTTTAGCAGAAGAGACACACATACATATATATATATGTATATTATGCGTTGCAGTACTTTCCTCATGAGTCACAATCATAATAAATTAAGTAATCGACCTAATTATACTCTCTCTCGAGAACTAACAAAGGACTAATGGGCCATATAAAACTTGCCCAATTATTAATTGTGTGATATATATATATATATATATATATATATAGGGTGGTTAATTATGTCCCTAAGCACATCAACATGACAGCTATTGCTTGCTATTGTCTAATCAATTTGACGGTTCAACTACGATCATCAACATATTATATATATAAATATTTATATCTTCAGCCGTTGCATTAAGAAACAGGAGCTATTATATATACTAATTGGTATCATGTCTACATCACTTGCTTTAATACTGATTTGAGCACAAAATGATCGCTGGATTAGGTTCAATTTGAGATCTTTAGACCTTGATTTTGCAAGCTTTAAATTGAGGATATGCAAAATAAATTGTTAGCATTTAAATGCTCAAATTAGTACTTGATTGGGAAAACTAATTAAAAGCACTGATAAAACAACAAACCAATGTGTATTCCAATTTCTCTTGTGTATTGATGTAATTAAAAGTTATTCTTTATATATTAGGATTTTTGTATTAATAGGCGACCTCCTCCAACCCTAGGGAGAAGGCCCAACCTTCACGGACTCCAGGTAGCTACCTGTCACCCTGCCTAATAGATGGCGTTATCCTCACGAATAGGGGTGGTTCCCTGCCCGTCGATGGCTCGAGGTTGCTTGTACTTCTTGGACCTCTTCCCCATTATGTGGATGGCACCAAGACGGGGGTGTGGAGGCTCGTAAGCTTCGACCTGGTCACCACTGGCCCTTCATTAACTCAAGCTCTCTAGATGTGCAGCAAACTCCGAGGGCCTATAGGTTTCTTGGGTCCTTTACCTGACTCCAGGCTTTTGACTGGTCTGTAGATTTTTAGGGGCATCAAATAGATAGTATATTAATTATTAATTTGGGTGAGTACGTACTTGTCAGTTCTCATTGTAGCTTAATTAAGTGAAGGTGGGTGTGAGTGGCCTTCAACGTCGAAGACGTGACAATTTAACAGTATTAATTAATAAAGTACCTCTCTGTATATGATGACAGTGCTTTAATTATGTGGTGGAGAACCCACAAAATCTTTGGCATGTGAGTTTGCTCCTGATGATTATTGGAGAAATTTATCATACAAAATAATTGAATTATTTGTCTCTCCAGAGCCAATAAATCAAGCAAATTGATATATGGGATTTGACTGTGACATATACACATTAATTGTTTCTTTTTATGCTTAAAGCTTTGTTAGTGACATTTTGTATTTTTGTGTTAGTGACATTTTGAATAAATGTGCCACTTCTTATCATTGTAGGACCAAAAACTGCATTTTTTTCCTAAAAAAAATGACAGATAAAATTGAAAAGTTTAAGATTAAGTAGATCACATGCAAGACATGAGATAGTTTCCGACCAGTTTAGCTTTTCTCCTAAATGTGTTATTTAATTAAATAACTAGGGTTGTTTAATATGAGAATAAGTGAGTTGGTAAGCAACTCCATTTTCCATGGGAGAAATAATTAATAGTAATGATGAAAAATATGGAATAATTGAAGCATTTGGAGATGCTTACTTGTTTTGGGAATTTGACGAAGCGTTTGGTGCATTAGGATTCTAATCTAATTATAGATAAAAACATGATTGCATGATCATCTCATCACATGAGTGCAGATGATGATGGATGCAGATGCCCACAACCACAAGTAGTGTTTGTTTTAGATACATTTGTGAATCTAAGACGACAGATGTAAAAACACATGCACTAATTAATTATCCTTGTTGGGTTTTAATAATTAATTGGGGGTGTAAGTGGAGTAAAACGTCCGAGCTGTTGCCCCAATTACTTCATACTAAATAATATCATTCATTTAGACACAACATAGTGTATAAGGTAATTTATTTAAATAAATGATTAATTAAAAGGGATAGAGTGAAGGGTCCATAAGCCAAGTGTCACCGTCGATATAATAGGTGCCAATAAAAGGCAGGGCCTCCTGGTCGGTGAGTGCTCTCGCCCACGGCACTCGCCCCGTCAGGTTAGATCCGGGGCCGCTGCATTTGTATTCTCCATAGTACACTTTCCTGTGTATAAATGGAAAAAATAGAGATTGAGTTACAAACAAATAACAAAGATATATAAGTAGGTAGTAGGTAGTGCGTGCAAAAGTACTGACTGGTGGCGTGATTGTTTGCCCCAATCACTCCATCCTTGGGGGAGAACAATCTTGTCCATGAAACTGTAAGAAAAGATGACCCGGGAATAATCGCCCCATGCTCGTCCAAGGTAAATGGAGCCGCCACCGCTCCCCGTTAAGCTACAGTTTTTGAATGAAAATCCACTTGATATTGATGAATTTGAGCGCTTTTGAGCTGTGACTGACGCCACTTTCTTGCTCACCGAATTCAAATAGCACTTCTGCATATTCATTACTAATTTATTATACATAACTAGTGTTTTTAGTATCAGTTAAAAATGAATTAATTACCTCGTAAAGTGATGTTCCGTATCCAAATATGAAATCAACGGAGCCCTGTATGAAGCAATTACTAAAATAGTGAAGCCCCTTGTGATCGTATAGCGTGTCTTGACTCCCGTAGAAACTGCAGTTATAAAACGCGGCCTTCGTCCCCGATATCCGCAGCGCCACCGCTTGTTCCCCCACCCTCCCCACCACGTGTGGGGCCGTGTTCTGCACTTTCACCAAACCCACCATTTTCTCTTACTCCTCTATTTACTCTACATTTATTAGCCCATCTTTCAAAACAACCTCTCTTTTTTTTCATTCCCATAATCTCCACTTGGGCTTAAAAACAAATACTATTTTTATTATTTTAGCATAATTACACCGTCCTCTATTGAGATTTGATATAATTACATATAAATTTTCTATTTTTGAAAAATTATATTTACTGTTTAATTTTTATTTTCATCTAATAGACAGATCCATTGATTAGTTAAAATTCACAAAATTTGCTGATATATAATTGACTTATTACTACTTATTATAGGTCAAGTAATAAATTTTTCTTGACCAAACTACCTTTATAACGGTGAAAATTTACTTTCTCATATGCATTAGTGCGTGAAAATGTATAATGGTAGTTTGATCAGAAAGAATTTATTTTGATATGCAATAAATCAATAATAAATCAATTTGAGGGTAAATTTGGATTTTTATTCAAGTTTTTTTTTTTACTTATATTTAGCAAATATTATAAATTTTGACTGATAAATGAATTTATTTATTAGATGAGAACAAAAATTAGGAGTACTAAATATAATTTTCTAAAGCACAAAAATTACAGTAAAACTTAGAGATGAAGGGTGTGATTATCCCAATTACATTTAGTTGGAAGACTAAAATATTGCAAAAGAAGATTATTGGAGCTCGAGTATGTATAGTTGAAATGAATTTTGTACCTAATTGAATTAATAAATGGTGGTGCAGAGTTCCTGAGCTAACCCGTGACTCATCATGTCCTTCCATCTCAATAATCTATCTATGATTTATATATAATATGATGGATCATGAATCATATTATATATAAAATTTAATGAACATTTTTTTATATTATGCAAAGTAGATGAAGAATGTGTAATGGAATTCCTCAAATCACATGCAAACAGACCAGCTACGTATATTATAATACTCTAGTGGCAAAATTAATTAGATATCCTTTTCTTTTTAAATTAAAAAAAAAAAAGACTTATGAATATATATATATATAGAGAGAGAGAGAGAGAGAGAGATATAGATATATATACCTCAAAATTGACGTTAATGGCTATAAAATAATCTGCATCAACGGCGACAGTAGCAGTTTGAAATGTCCTGAGCGGTGTCCCATCTCTTCCACTTACCGTAGAAGCGGTGTCGTTTCCTGTGATGGTTGGAGGATGGCTCCCGTTTCCTACAAATGTTATAAACCGCATTGTTCTTGGGATGTTCACCTTTTCCCTACGTTATTAATTTATAATTACATATACATAAACATGCAAATATAAGATGCATGTGATGATTGATTAATTAATGTTATATTACAACAAATTAGGTATATAGGTAGGTACGTACCTATAAACACCTGAATTTATACGTATCAAGACCCTGCGGTTATTGTATAAAGGGATGGTGTTGATTGCTTGTGTAATGGTGTTGAAATCAGCTGTGCCGTCTTGGCTAACACTTATTTCCATTCTGTTTATCTCAGCCATCCGCAGGCGGGTGGTGATTGATGATTGGGTGTTGAAATTCTTGTAACTTTGGAGGTGCGAGGATAGGGATAGGGAAGCGGGAGTTGAGAGGAGGAATAAGAGAATGATGGGTTGGAATAATGGATGCGTGAACATGATATGGGGGTGTGTGTGGAAGGGTAACAAGAGTGGACAATTCATACTAAATAACAATGCTGGACAGGAGATCTAGGTCCCAATTACCATTACCATTTTGAAGGCCATATATGATATGAGCGAGGTCCATGAAATCAAACTTCAAAGGATATATGATGATGATGATGATAGGGAGTGGATGTTAGCTGTATTCCATCTGATTTAAGAGGTATACGTCCACCACGACATGCTCTAGTGGTGGGTACAAACTACAAACATTTAGAAGACGAGCAGTAGGATTTTTGTACATGTCAATACTGTCAACTTCCAAATTCCCTTTCATTAATATATATATCTATATATCGTCATATTGGAGAAAGGGCGACGTCACTCCATACAAATTCACGATCAAAGGAGCACCACCATCATCATTAATGCCTACCCATTTCCATTCTTGGATATAGCCACTGATTATATCTTCCGTTTCCTAATTATTTTCCCTTAAAACTTAATAATTATGAGAAGATGCCAAAAGTAATATATCTTGTTTCAGCTGCAAGGCATGTGACTGAAAGCAGGCCAATTGCAATGAGTAGTGTGGAGGGATACATTAATGTCCCGATGGGCCTCTCTGGATGGACCTCTAAGCCCTCCAACTCAACACTAATTATGCATTTGAGGATGGGTTGAGTGCGAATCAAGTCTCTCCCTCAACTCCATTAACAAGTTGTAAATGTATGTTGGGCTTGGGAGAGAACACCGCAAACATAGCAACTATTTAGATTCCACACTCACCTCCTCTGCTTCTTTTTCTTCAATTACATTTACACCCTCCTCCGACAACTTGTGCAAATAAATCACTCACATATTATTTGTAAATTAGGAGACGTGAAATATAGGTGATTTCTTTGTAATATCTCATGACAAATTATTATTATTATCTCTTTTCCTTTCAAATCGTATAATATCAATATGTCACCAAACTAATTTATTTTAGATTGAAAATTAAAATCTCAACTTAATTTGTATGGTGGAGAGATGAGATGAGAAGAGAAATCCCGTGAAGTTGAACCAAACATCTTCATTCTACTCACAGTCACAGGCGGGCGGACATCAATCAATCGCTCACTCCTCTTCTAGCCTCTTCCAATACTCCAGAACCTTCCTATCACCCCACTCTCCACCCTTCCATCTCATCATCCCCACACGCGTCGCCCCACCATCCTAGATGATGATCCTACCACCAAAAATACAAACCACTCCCACTCTCTCTATATAACCACCACCTCTTCCCCATTCCTAACTCCGAGAAAAAACAATTAGGCCTTTCATTCTCTCTTTCCACCCAAGAGGAGAAGAATCCCAATCTGTTTTCTATCCCAAAAACATATATCCTATATACAAACAAACATAATTTCCTCATATTCGCCCTTATCTTGCTGGGTTTTTTTCAAATATGGCCCCTCAACATGTTTCCGCCGGAATTAAGGCAGTTGACTCCGCCAAACCGGCCGCCCTGCCAAACAGGGCTTATGTCACTTTCTTGGCGGGCAACGGGGATTATGTTAAAGGCGTTGTCGCCCTAGCTAAGGGGTTGAGGAAGGTGAAATCCGCTTACCCTCTTCTGGTGGCTGTGCTGCCTGATGTCCCCGCCGACCACCGCCGCCTATTGCTAGACCAGGGCTGCATCGTCAGGGAGATTGACCCCATTTACCCGCCGGAGAACCAAACGCAGTTTGCCATGGCGTATTACGTCATCAACTACTCCAAACTCCGTATCTGGGAGGTACGTACGTGGATCATAAAGGAGCTCTGTGTTTTCCACGTGTCCACGCGTGATATTTCTTGATTCCCACACATATCAAATTAATCAAATTTTTTATCCCCGAGGGAAAGGACCCTAGTTGCATGGATGCCCTAGTCGTGCTTGACAAATGATCTTCTTATGCATGGCCATGGGGATAAATATGGAACTATTGATTAATTGAATTAAAATAGCTATTCAGTGCAAGATTCTCTTCTCTCTTTTTTTTTTATTTATGGAATAACGAATATATGTGCCATTTACTCCAATTATTGGTTGGTTTTTGTGTAACGCGCTGTTTCATCTTGGGTGTGCAGTTTGTGGAATACAAGAAGATGGTGTACTTGGATGGTGATATCCAAGTGTATGATAACATAGATCATCTGTTTGAATTGGAGGACGGGTATTTCTATGCGGTGATGGATTGTTTCTGTGAGAAGACATGGAGCCACACCCCCCAATACAAACTTGGCTATTGCCAGCAGTGTCCGGAAAAGGTGAGATGGCCATCAGAGATGGGCCATCCACCTGCTCTTTACTTCAATGCTGGCATGTTTGTGTTTGAGCCCAATATATCTGTTTATGAGAAGCTCTTGTACACTCTCAAAATCACCCCTCCCACTCCTTTTGCTGAGCAGGTACGTATATATATATATATGTAATTATAATAATATGTTTACCTGATTCTTGTTATGAAAATGTTGCAATTTTTTTGAAGGGTCGTCAATTTTATTTTGCTGGGTTGAATTTATATGGCAGGATTTTTTGAACATGTTCTTTAAGGACATCTACAAACCGATTCCAAATGTGTACAATCTAGTTCTTGCCATGTTATGGCGGCATCCGGAGAATGTTGAGCTTGACCAAGTCAAAGTTGTTCACTATTGTGCGGCGGTGAGTGTTCAATTGCAAGTGTATGGTTTTCTTCTTGGGATTTGTATTGGTACTTAATGTCTGACTTCAATTGTTTGTATACATATGTAGGGCTCGAAGCCGTGGAGGTACGCCGGAACGGAAGACAACATGCAAAGAGAAGACATAAAAATGCTGGTCAAGAAGTGGTGGGACGTCTACAATGACGAAAGTTTGGACTCCAAGAAACCAGTGGTGCACAATGATGGAGCTATGGAATCGGGGACGTTGCAGCCTTTGATTGCAGCAGCTATGACTGAAGCCAATGCCCCAGCTGTGAAATATGTTGCGGCCCCTTCTGCTGCTTAACACCCCAGCTGTGTGTGGTATGTTGCGTCCCCTTCGGCTGCATAACACCCAGGAGGTGGCTGTACCAGAGCTCGTGTATATGTTAGAGAAAAAGAAAAAAAAAACGGGAAAAAAGGGCAATCTTTTGGCTTTCCCAATTCTTCGGAGGAGAAACATGGCTATAAAGGGTCATTGGAGGGCTAAAAGTTGTTGTAGTTTTGGTCTTTTGATTATTTTGGATCGTTTGTTTATCCAATCATGTAATTGGAAATCAACCGGTTGCTGCTAATTCTAAGACTAGGTATTGAGTTTCTGTGTTGCCTTTGAGTGGTGTTGGTTGCACTTTAAAAGTTTAATGGAATCCATAATTCTCTTCTTCCATAGCAATAAACTCTGGATGCTTGCTTATCACTTTTATCTTCAACAGAACCCTAAATTTGGAAATTTTTCATTGCAGAAACTAGGGGCAATATGGAGGCAGGAGACCTTTGGAACTGTTAAATGATTTGAACATTTCTGTACCGTCTGCCGGGTTGATGTTTAAACAAAAATATAGAGCAATATGATGTTGGGCATAGCGGGCAATGACACACGGAGGACCACAACTCGTCTAGGTGCATGTTCCAAGGCTTTCTTTTAGGTATACTATTTAACTAATCACTCTCAGTCATAGTGAACATCAGAAGCTTCTAACCATCAAGGAAAAGAACAATCAGATTCTCTAACCTGAAACTGTTCCATGCTATCATCACTATGCATTTACTAACTTCTGAACAAGTTAATTGGTTCATTTTAACAATCATTGACTTTTTAAGTTCAAAACCAATTGTAAATCGTTTGTCTCCTACTAGCCATCTCAACAGAGCAAGGGCGAGCCAGCAATTCTTATAATTAAGCATCATGGACTATGTAAAAGTTTAAGAATGCCCTCAAAGTGAAAGCATTGTAACCTGAATGTAAGCTCATTGCCAAGTATGGTCCTAAGCTCACAAAATAAGGAGAGGCCATGAAGTTTGACAAAAATCTACAATTTATTGAGAACTGCAAGGGAAAGATGACAATGTTTCTTAACAGGAGTCAAAATATGATAATGTTTCGTAAAAGGAGTCAAAATATGACGGTTTCTTAAAAGGAGTCATGGAAGACACATAAAGCTTCAGCAAGACGCAACAAATAAAAGAAGGCCTATGATGCATTTTCCCCTTGGACTGAGGGCTTCAAGCCTGCAAAACGCATTAAAAGGATTTTACTAACATAGACAGCTTAACTAAGCACCTGAAAGATTAAGCCTTTTCAAGTCCTACCTTGTTAGCAATGTTGTTTGAAAGCCAGTCCAGCCCCTCGTACAACCCTTCACCAGAAGTTGCACATGTGCTCTGGATGTACCTGCAATTTGGATGCAATATTTTGGGGTGGTCAAATGAAGATGCCTAACCTAGTAAGAAAAGGTAAAAATAAGGACATGAAAAGCATTATACCAATGGCGCTGGCGGAGGGAGTGAAGACCCAGCTTGTCAGTTATTTCAGCAGCATTCATTGCGTTGGGAAGATCTTGCTTGTTGGCAAACACCAGGAGAACAGCATCCCTCAATTCATCCTAACCAAGGGAATAGGCCAAGGTCAAAAAGTGGTAATGACAGGAGACTGTCAACTCCTACGTCATACAAGCCTTAGATTGGTAGAAATGAAATCATAACATCCACTATTCCAGGTTTGTTACAGAAATTTCACTTTTTCATCTTATTCTAGTCCCCTTCAATCCACCCCCCAACCCAACTGCACAAAAGAAAGAAAAGGGAAAACAAGGAATGTAACATTCGGGCCTCTCTTACCTCATTCAACATCCTGTGCAGTTCATCCCTTGCTTCAACAACACGGTCTCGGTCATTACTGTCAACAACAAAGATTAGGCCCTGAGTGTTCTGGAAATAATGCCTCCAGAGTGGACGGATCTGCATGGTAGTAAATACATCAAATTTGGACCAATAGTTCAAACTTGAAACTTGAAGGCACACAGGTTAACAATCAGCACATGAATGCCAATGCCAATGTACCGCAATGAATCTCTTGTTGAAATTGTTCAATAATATCATTCCTATTGTGAGCTTTTTAACAAACTTGTGAGGTAGCAAGGACGGCAAAGTTATGATTAAGAAGAGCAAGAACAGAAGAGGAATTCAAGCTTGTGCTACGTGCACCTAAACATTTTAACATACACGCACACACCAAAAGGCTACATTTGGCCTTTTGCTCTTCTTCATAAGTTGAGTAATTATAGTTATGACTAACTAAAACAAAGAACCAATACAGATAGACCGTCTGAAAAGCAGGACAACAAGGTTATTATGATTCATCAACAATGCTGATTGGCAAATTGATACTGAATTTGTTTCCCGGGATTTTTGTGGAGGCAGTTGATCACATGGCACTTCAATGTATTAGGAGGAAGAAAGAACTGGAAATGCATACCTTGTCCTGGCCCCCAACATCCCAAACAGTGAAGCTAATGTTTTTATATTCCACAGTCTCCACATTGAATCCTGAATAAACAATATGCCGGCCTTTAGATGAAACAGTTCTCAAACCAACTTAAAAGTTTGAGATATGATGAAGTTAAGTATCTGGTAGGATTCATTCCAACAATAACTATCAAACTTATAGTCGCTGCTACAGCAATGCCAACAACTGAAAGACAATTACACTAGTAAAACAACATCTACTAATAGACAAATATTAAGATTATAAAACTCAAGTAGACTAATAATTCAATTATTCATGCTGTAACAAGGAAAACTGAGATCTGGCCATTTTCTTCATAGAATAACTGAAGCTATCATAAATCAAAAATGAAAATGATGCTCCGACATTGTGACCAGATTGAATTTGATAAGACGAGAATCACTCATTTACAGGCTCCCTTTGGAAACAGTTAACCTCAAAGTGGGTGGACTTAATCAACCAAACAGGATAATCTATACCAACTCATGTGATTTTATGGCTGTTCTGTATGCTATCATGAACATATGCACTCAACTCAATCTAGTGACAGTAAGGAACGAAGCAGAACATATAATCGCATAATACTGCAGGAAACAAAAAGAATATGCACAGGCGTAGACTCACGAGAGTTAAGGATTTATAGCAAGACAAAATACAAGAAAATTCCAAGAATTCCTGGATGAGAGGAACTAGAACTCAGAAAGAGCATCGAAGACGATCATGTCAGCAGTAAGTTGTGATAGTAATACTGATAAACTGATAAATAAGGAAAACGAACACATTATTAGCCAAAAACTCACCAATAGTAGGAATTGTGGTGACAATTTCTCCAAGTTTGAGCTTGTAGAGAATGGTAGTTTTACCAGCAGCATCAAGACCAACCATTAATATGCGCATCTCTTTCTTGGCAAACAGCCGGCTGAAAAGCTTGGTGAAAGACAACCCCATCTCTGCAACTGCCATGCAGTATAAGGTAAGAGTACAAAATTAGCTCCAAATCACCTCATACAAACAAGTGATAATGATAATGATAAAGCTTTATTTTACCACAAAAGTAGTGTTTTCTGTCTGATAATATAAAAATACAGCCGGATTAGTATCAGAACATGGCGACTGTCTCATGTGAAGGCATTGTTTGGTTGCTAATATACATGCCAATAAAAAGATAATACTTAAGATCACCACAATTCGAATCTGCTAAAGAGCCCGCTAAATCCTGTACTCATAAAAAGATGAATCATGCCAACAAGAAATGGAGAGGACATGCAAACGATCTAGGCTGACAACGCATCAAGGACTGTCACACTACAATCTACACCTCATAAAATACTTGTATTTTCCAAATATTCAAGCAGGGACTATCAAACCCGACGTATCCGGAAAACATACTCATCCAGTTGAGTGAGGAAACACGAGATCTAAGATGAAGGTGATCAGATCGAGCATCAGACAGAAAAATTACAAACAATTAAAGTAAAAGGAGAAGTAGAAATTAGAATTCCATTTCAAAAAATCAGAAAAAAAAGAAAGTGCATAAACAATAACGATTTCAGAAGACGGAGGGCGAGGATCTATAAATTAATCGACTCATAATCTCGTCAAATATAACCATGAATGAACACATATCAAGAAAATGAGAATGAGTTGAATGAAGTGATGAACAGCACCTAGGGTTTTTGAAAATCTGTTACAAGGAGTAAAAATGGTAGAAAAATCAGAGAGGGTAAGGTGGATAAATACATACATTGAAGAGGAGCGGTGTGGATTGAGCGGAGTAGAGATCTCTCCAACCAGCAAAGAACGAGTCGTCTATTGGCGTATTATCTGAGCAAAGACGATATTTATAGTGCGGGTATTCATTTCGAGTCTTATTAGCGATACATATAATAATAATTCTTTTGTTCCTTTTTCTACAGCCAACCCACCTCCAATTTCTTTTTCTTTTTCCTCCGAAGAAATTTATAATACAACAATGTAAATAATTCATAAATCCAAAATGATCTATCAACCTATATATATATATATATATAATACTAAAAACAAACAATTTATATTTAGTTTTGGAACATAGATTTTGTTTATGTCATGTATATTTTGATTTCATGTTTCTTTTTAGTACATCGTGTTTGGGTTGGAGGAGAAATTAATGCAAATGGGCCGAGGACTTGAGCTTCTCGGAAGGTTATTTGCGTGGCGTGTTTCTTGTCAACCTGTATAGTATTGCTGCTTACGAGATGCAACTTACCTCAAGATGGTGAAAGAAAAACAAAAGTGGTTGATTAAGAACCTACGCATCCAAAGCCCAAAAAATGTGGTATAACAAGACACCCTGCATATTCAACAAATACGACTCTGAATGCTAAAATACAACTACTTACATCCATAAATTATGAAAAAACTCTTCCCACCTCCACACCAGCATATTTTATTAAATATTCATTTGAAAATTGTGCAACAATGCATATGCTACAGGATAGACTAGCTCTACTTCTTCTTCATCTGTTCTATTGCAAGACAGGGTTATAGCATAAGCTTGAGTAATATCTCCAGAGCAACTACCACTAAAGTTTAAAATTCCCAACTGAGGCAGCGGACTCAAAGTTCATCTAGAAACTCAAGCCGAGGATCCAGCAGAGAACATATCAGCCCTTCCTCCTGTCATTCTCTCAGCTTTTTCTCCACGCTCACCTGAATTAGTGTACCCCCAACGTCATATAAAGACAAAATAAGAGACAAACAAATAAAAGCAACAAAGTCTATACAGTATTGAAGATTCCTATTCTCCTCATTTACCTGTGCGAACTCTTATTATATCTGACACAGGAGTCACTGCACCAAATAACAGAACCAAAGAGCAATCAAGTCAAGCAACATTTATTTCTCTGTAGCACTCAATGATGGAAAAAGGAAATAGAATGGATGGAATAATGAGTTCCTGAGGATCAGAGTCCTCAAGACAACTCTAAGTTTGTAGCGGACAGCAATTGCTATTAAAAAATTAGCACATCATTGAAACCATATACTATAAAGTTCAATTCTATCATCTTACGGAAAATCTTGCCATCACCGATTTCTCCAGTTCTTGCCTCCTCTATTATCTTTTGAATGACCTCTTCAACCTAAGCCAAGAAAAGTTGAAATTAGCAATTTTCGATGAAGTTCAGGTGGAGAAAAAGTGGATGCTTAAATGTATTTCACAATGCTATACCTGATCTTTGCTCACAACAACCTCCATCTTAACTTTCACAACAAATTTGTCTTCAGAAAATTCAGAGCCTGAGGACGGCTGAATATTAGATGCATGAATTCAGGATAAGGCTTAGTTAAATACAATAAATGAATCCCATTTTAGTAACGGTTTTGAGAATGGAGTTAACATATCCAAAAACCTCTCTGTTGTCCCCCCACCCCAGGCAAGCATAACATGGTTTTGGGGTACAGTAGGTACTATCTCCTCCCTGGGGCTACAGTAACATGAGAAATGCATTTATATGATTAAGCCTTACAATATGAACTCTGAAAAATTATGCTTCAACATACCAGCATGTCTTTCTGTCGAGCCACCTTGAGCACCAAAGCCCCGTACATCAGAAACTGTAACCCCACGAATTCCCATTTTCAGCAAGGCCTTCATTATCATCCAGTAAAATTCTTGAGAAGCAAATCAATTTTCTCATAATACAAAACAAGCAATGAAGAACACATCTAGCTTAAAGAAATTCTGCTTTGGCATAAACTGATATGGATGGGTGTTCTAGGTTCAAGGGTAACAGTAGTTTCTTATGCTTTAAAATGGAATGATTTTCATTAGCATACTGTTTGAAAGTAAAAAGCCCACTATAATGACATTAGATCTTTCAGGAAATGATGATTAGAAAACAATCTCTCCCTAAGGCTAATGTCCGAAGTAAGAGATCTATTTGCCACCAATATAATGCACTAATTGGAACATTAGTAAGCATTATGATATCATGATGAATGTATGTCAGCATATTCAATATGCCAGTGGCGTTAATATTTCTATGAAAAGCTACACGTATTGAGATAGTGCTCGTGATATTTCTCCACAAGATTTGGTCTATGACCACCCTTCAAAATTCTTTCTAAGGTATATAAAGCATACATGTATACTAAACAAGAACAAGCCCTTGGCCAAAAATTCTCTAAATTGAGGTGACTTAAAACAGAGAAATCAATTAAAAGGCAGTAAAATTGAATAATCTCTTGAAGTCCACTCCAAGAAACATTTGTAACATGATAATAAGGGTTCAATCACCACTAAATGTTTTGAGGAACCATCTGATTTAATTCGTTCTCAATAGCCATGAAATGATCATCTTAGGGTGATCCTTTTGTCGACGGATGCTCCTATTACACTTGTAGATTATGGATCTACTACCAGAAATTCAATGCGTGATTTCAGCATTCAATGTGTATTCCTGAATAATCTCATTTTTCAATTATTCAACCATTTCATTTTACCAAGTTCAATGTTAGCCAGATTAGTCAACATTTATATGTTTCGATGCAACAAGAAGATGTTATTTGTAACAAGTAGTTTTGTTGGTTGGTTAATTGGTCACATTTTATTCATGAAATGGCTTGGATTGGTATTAGTCTGGATAC
This sequence comes from Sesamum indicum, assembly GCF_026168435.1. Lineage (NCBI taxonomy): Eukaryota > Viridiplantae > Streptophyta > Magnoliopsida > Lamiales > Pedaliaceae > Sesamum > Sesamum indicum. The sequence continues at coordinate 27,743,854 of NC_142662.1, forward strand.
GGCAAAATCAATCTATTAGATCGAATAAGTACCAGGCCTGAGAAAACCCCTGTATGGCTTCTTCGATTTCTCGATAAAGAGAAATATGACCAACAGTGGTTCGAATGTATATAAAAAGAATTTCTTTTTTTATACTTGTTACTATTAGATAGTGTCCATAAATCTCACAATAAGTGCCTAAAGATTAATCCTAACAAATATGAGAACTACATATGTTATCTATGCAAACTACACTACAAACGAGAAATTTCTTTGGCTTATGAACCAAAAATCCGACTTAAGATTAGAGCTATCTATGGAAAAACGAAAGTAGATGGATGCATGAGCAATGGGGATATCTGTGCAGCAAAACAGAGTTGAAGAAGCTTTACTATCAGATCACTAGGGTTTGAATAAATAATCTGCATGGATGGGCCAACTTGAAATGAAAAACGAAAACAAGGAAGCCTTAAATTTCACGAAACCAAAAGAAATGAAAAAGGAACCACTACAAAATTCAGCACATGATCCAGGCTGTACTCCAGCAATTGAAACAATTCAGTAGTCCTTACCGAAGAAACCTGCGGGATCCTCCAGGGTCTAAATTCTCATAGGTCCAGCAGCACCATGTGAAAAAATCACAACATCAAGAAGCATCAGCATTAGGGAATATAGAAACCTCGACTGACAGGCAGAAACACGAGGGAAGGTGAATATATTCAAGAAAATTTTCAGAAAGAAATATAGGACGAGAATTAGACCTTAGAATGGCTTCAACTTTGTAGAACTTGGCGTCAGGTATGTAATCTAAAACATAAAAACCATTCGACAAACAGTTGTGAGTTTAAATTGAGTAAAAAAGAAGGTAACAAGAATATGGGTGTGGTTGGCGGACCTGGAGAGTTGTGGGCTCTAACAACGGGAAGAGAAGAAGCATTTGCAGAGCGTTGGAGGGTGAGAGTGAGTTGAGAAGGGCGGAATAGAGTGAGGGCAGGGGTGAGTGATAAGGAAGGAAATTTAGGGAAATGTTGAAGAGGAGAGTGAAGGGAGTGGGCGTTGAGGGCGGTGGATATGGGAATTGAGGTAGAGGCCATGTTGAAGGAGCGGAGGAGTCGAGGAGGTGCGATTTCAGTCTAAAGTCTGCAAGTGCGGTGTGATGCGCGGAGGCGAGGACGACCTGCACGCCTTTCTCAATCTCACCATTGCGAATATAATATAATATAATAGCATTTTATTTTTAGCCAGTGTGTGTGTGTGTGTGTATTCTCAATTTCCCATTCCACCCCTCCAAATCCAATCTCCCTCCCTCCAAAATTAACTCTCAAATGTAATTTTAAATTCCAGATAAAGAAAATACAAATTTTGTATCTCTAAAATTATTATCATTTAAATAGTAGTTACATGTAATTATACAAAAATAAATAGGGAGTACTGCGTCTCTCTTTTTACTTTATATCTAATTTTCAGATTAAAAATATGTAAGCTATATATTTTTATTTATTATTAAATTAAACGAAAATCTTACTTTAAGGTGCCACAACAATATTTATATCAATTTGGAAAATCGTGTCATTTGTTTTATGTATATTTGTAAATAATAATAAAATTAAAAATAAAAAGTTTATTAGTTTCTTCTTATTAAAATAAGATTAAATTACGATGAGCTCCCATAAAATTTTGATATATTTACAAATACTCCTTATTTGTCGAAAAATTACTAATATTTTTCTCATTTCAATAGTTGTCCAACAATTACTCTGATTTGTTAGTCTTTGTTATATTTTTTATACATTGTTTATGGTGCATTCACCAAAATGTACTTATGAATTTTTAAAATTTTTTTTATGGATTAATTGAACATTTTCTTTAAAAGTTTTTATTTAAAAATACATAATAAGTTAATAATTTACCCTATCTAATAATTATATAATTTTATAAAATATTAAGGCGTCTTAATAATTTATCAAATTACAAGAGGTTATTTGCAATTATACATACCCACAGTGAGCTCGTTATAATTTACCTTCAAATCTAAATATATCAATTTATCTTCTCTCATTGATCGATATTCAATCCCTATTATTTATGTTTTTTGTTGTTGTAATGAACGATATTCATTAAATATAAAGTTATAAAATATTTTGTTTTAATAAAAATTAAACCGTAGGGGTCTGATTACAAAATACATATATTTTAAGAACATAATCATACTGTGAAAAATCTTAGGAGAGCTACTTATAATTTAAATAAACCTTGAGGGAAGTTTATATAATTTATAAATAATCTACCAGAAAATAAAGAATTTGGAAAAAATCCCCTATACATTATTATTTACTACAGACGGGCATTGTAATTTCACTTTATTTTTAAAATTATGCACTTGAAAAATTAAGATATTTTAATTTATTTTTCAAATATTTATATGTTTTTTGCAAATGTAATTTGGCAAAGTTGTGTATCCAACTTCACTTATTTTGTTGCACTGCTTTTATTTATTTACCATTTCAAGAGTTTGAAGGGGGAAACCGCAAAGTGACTGATCCTGCTCTCCAAAACAATGGCTGCCACCCAGGGACTGGAAGAAGATGAAGGCTTTGTTTACAGGATTAGCACCGCCCAGGAGTGGGAGGAGTTGCAGAGAACCCGCGCCACCTTTGGTGGAGATCTTGACAAATCAACTGGTTGCTTCCACCTCAGCAAGCTCCATCAGGTTCTTCTTCCTGTTACCCTATCCCTCAGCTTTCTCGCACATATCCCCCCCTTTCTTTTTTCCCAGTCATTATAATAGGAATTTTAAATGATTAATGCAATACTTTTTTGGAGGTTGATTTTTGTATCACAGTTCCCTGTAACGATACCTTTTTGTGCTTTTGATTCTGTAAGCGATTCATTCTGGACGTTGTGACCAATTTCCCTAGCTGGGAACGTTTAGCTGATAAATTTTCTGTTACAAAAGATTCTCAAATAAGTTTTGATTTAGTGAAACCATAAGTCTAATTATGCTTTATGATGCACGTAATTCAAACTCTTATGGACATTCTTTGGAAGGAAATTACAGTTTTAACTCCATGACAAACTGCTGTGTGCGAGTTGTTTCGATCTACTTATTTAGCAATATCTTCGGCTGATAACATTCATCTCATGGAAGGACTTTTGCTTATGACTGAGTTTTACAAATTATCATGTTTACATGCCTTTTGGGTGCCTTAGGATTTTCAACTAACATTCTTTGATAGAAAGCATGTGGAATTGGGGATTTTTTCTCAAAGACAAGTAAGCAACAACTCCAGAAATAATCTTTATACTGATTGCTTTAAATGCCAATATGCTATGTTACGATTTGTTGTGCTGAAATAACTGAATGAAATAAAATACAATCATCATGTTGTTTTAACAGCCAAAGTTTCCTTCTTTTCATTTCCTTTTCCAATTTTTACTGTTGCACTAGGATTTGCTGCTCGTAGATATATATACTTTTGCTAGTGATATAGTATCAGTTTTCGGGATGGATTTTTAGTCAAGCCTGGATCTTGGTTCTCTCTTTCTTTCTTGCCCCCTGCCCCCCTCTCTCTGTTTTTCTCTCTCATTTGTTTGTTTGTGGACATTTCTATAGTTCCATGGAGTCCCAGTTTACTTCAAATCTTGAAATTAATTTTGCAATTTGTTGCGTTCTTTGACCTGCAGGTCCAATCAACTTTGCAAAATTTTTTCTTGAATGTTAAGGAAGACCTATACCTACTCCAGATTGATGCTAAAAAGGTACTTTTACCGAATAACCTATTGGCTCATATAGCTCTACATGTGTTTAGTCATCTGAACTGGATACCTTTTATTGACAACATAAACTAGATGGATGGTTTTTTGTTATCTGTTAGATTGTATTGCCTGTAGCAAAGCTGTTCTATTTATATTTATATCACAGTACAGTATGTTTTATGATCTAACAAGTATTACCTATTGCAGCTTGGAAATGGTCTGATTTATGAAGCTGTGGACGAATCCAATGTATTTCCCCATTTCTATGGTCCATCTCGAAGTTTTAGTCCTCTTCCTCTAGATGCTGTCGTGAAGGCTGAGAAGCTGACCATCTCGGACGGCAAATTTAAGTGCAGCTTGCTGGATTGAATTATGTTTTTTTAGTTGTAATAAGAGCTTCGGTTTTTACTTAAAGTTGTAGTTATTCTGTATTGTGTTGCTTTATTCATATTCAGTTGTATGATAAATAAAAATGATTTCAGAACGCAAGATTTCTAGGGGAAGTATTGTTTTAAGCATTGCCTTTACATGTCTTAAAGAAACACATCTGGTCTAAAGGAAAGGTATGCACATATGATTAAAACATGAGAGCCTCAGATATGGCTCAATTCTACAGAAACAGCCTACTATGGAAGACTCAGCTCTGCATAAGGTTGAAAAGGTTCTTGACAAGAGGAGGAGATTGCTCAGTTCAATGAGAATCTGGGTGAAGGTCTGAATTCAAGCTCCTTTGACTGAATCCAGAGTGTAACCACTAACTGGTTAGTAAGGAAGTTGGAAAAAAAAGGAGAGGAGAATTACATGCTTCAAACTCTACATTCTTCTGGCATGTTAGATACTTACTTTTCAGGCTTTATCTACTGAATCATCGAACAAAGTGATCCTCAGACTAAATCAGTAAGTGGGTCTGGACGGTTTGGTGTATCTGTCAGCTGAATTATGGGGAAGAAGTCATATATTTGGATGGGATTGCGACAAAATGCATTGTTCCACCATCAAGAGGGATGATTCATTCACCACATAATGACATCCATTTTAGTGGCCACTGACCACATTGCCAAAACCTACCAAAGAATTAAAATATCTATATTTGCTTATATATTCATTCTCGTGTCACATTAGTTAATTGTCATCCTCTGGCAGAGCCATATATTTAAGCCATTCGCATGATGGTTAATGTGACAAGTTTTCTTCTCACAGCAAAAATGCCTCGTGACCAGGAAGTCCTCTTGTTTGCTTTCCTCGCATTCCTTGCTCTTATTTGTTGTCTCCCTTTTGTTGCTTGTCAATGCAACAAAAATCCAGTGATTTTCAATTTTGGGGACTCAAACTCTGACACTGGTGGCTATTCAGCTGCACTGGGATTCAACTTCGGATATCCTGACGGGCGCGCCTTCTTCCATCAACCAACTGGCCGACTATGTGATGGACGTTTAGTCATTGACTTCCTGTGTAAGCTACAAACACTTTGATCACCATATTTGTCTAGTTATTGTGACTGAGAAGTATTGTGGTATCGGCTTATGGATATGACTCTGATCTTGATTTGCAAGCCTATTGAATTTCCGGACGGTTACCGTTCATGCCTGTCTGCCATGGTTTATAAGATACTGTCTACGTTATTGATTGCTAACTTTGTATTTTAGCATCAGCATGCCTGCTAATTGTAGTAGTCTGTATTATTCTGATGATTTTGCACCCGTGAGTGGCAGAGATTCTGTGTTGATACAGCCTGGAAAACCTTTCTCTCCTCCTCTGTTTTATTCCTTTTTTCTGTTGTCTGAGGTGATGCACAAGTTGCATGTCGTATGCATGTATACCATGGAAAATTGCTCTCTCTAATTAAAATGGCTCGTGATAGTTGCATCTTGTATGCATGTGTACCTCCCAAAATCGCCCTCTATAATTAAAATGGTTCATCATGGTTGCCTGTTTGCCAGCATATACTTTTTGCTTATGCTGCCTATTGAACCTGAACGGAGTGTTGTATAGTCCGTGCCCGAAAGTAGATCAATGTAATTTGATGGCTTTTATGTTGTGCATCCCGTGAACCACCACCCGTACCATTTGAAGAAATTCCAGGGGATAGTCACATCAGACAGCCAAAACATCACAAATATCATGAATCTAATAGTTTATTTTTCCAACATCAACATAATCAAAGGGTAAAGTATTTCTAAGTGATATCCTTTCAACTTGCAAGTATGGATAGTTCCAACAAATAATAGCTGGATGGCATCACTACTAAAACACACTCTTACATCCTTCACATACTTCCCTGTTAATTCACAGGTGAAAGTCTGAAGACCAATTATTTGACTCCTTATCTGGACTCATTGGAACCTAACTTCACAAATGGTGTTAATTTTGCGATCAGCGGCTCAGCCACTTTCCCAAGATACGTCCCCTTCAGTTTGGACGTTCAGGTTCTTCAGTTCAGACGCTTTCACAACCGCTCTCTCGGGTTCCAGTCTAAGGGTACATATTAGCACCTTATGAATTTCAAATTATTACTGCTTTGAACTACGTACTTAATGTTTATCTTACACAAAACACTGCATCAGGTTTCAAAAATCTGGTTACCGAAGAGGATTTCAGAAACGCACTTTACACAATTGATATTGGACAAAATGATCTAACAGCTGCATTTAACTCCCTCTCATATGCTGACGTTGTTGCAAAAATCCCTTCTTTCATCTCTGAAATAAGGGATGCTATGTGGGTATGCTCATTTGAAAAAATTCTCCAGTCATTTGTTGTGTTATAGTCTATAATATGCTCATCAACATCATAGTGTAATGCATGCAGGCAATATACCTTGTTGGAGGAAAGAATTTCTGGGTGCATAATACAGGGCCACTGGGTTGTTTGCCTGAAAAGCTTGGCACGAGAAAAACCAACGCCACAGATTTTGATAAGTATGGATGCATTAAGTCTCTGAACGATGGTGCAAAAGTATTCAATGCCAAGCTAGACGGTCTTTGTCAAGAACTGCGGCAACAGATGAAGAATGTTAGTATTGTGTACGTGGATATGTACTCCATCAAATATGATCTCATTGCCAATTCTGCTGCGTATGGTGAGTGCTAGAAGTAGTATTTCTCTTTTGAGTAAGTCGTAGTGTTTTGGGCCTCATGCAAAGCAGCGTGGGTTATGAATGAATAGGTTTCAAGAATCCACTAATGGCATGTTGTGGGTACGGTGGAGCGCCGTACAACTACAATCCGGACATCAAGTGCCGGGACAGAGGATACGAGGTGTGCGAGCAAGAGTTGGCATACATAAGCTGGGATGGAGTTCATTACACGGAGACTGCCAATGCAATTATTGCCTCTAAAATACTCTCGACCAACTACTCTGTACCTCCTCTTGGCTTCAACTTCTTCTGTAACAAAGCTTGAACTTTCTGCAAATTAAAGCAATCATCAATAAAAGGAGTGTTGTTGGATTAACGACTGCAAGTAAATTAGTGTATCCTTGGTATTATATATTTTGGTAGTAATGGAAAGCAAGCAGAATATGAATGGATTTATGGATTATAATTAGTGATGCATACTGGTTCTTGCGTACGTACTAATCCATGTGTGAAAACTCCATATATTTGGTCTATTTTAAGCATTTATCTAAAAATTGTTTATGCAACTCGGAATAAATTAAGGTTCACTTTTTTCGTGAAATATGTTGAGAAAGATTACATTCTAGAGCTTAGAACGTTTCGTAAATAAAGATGGACATGTAGTGCGGGGATAGCTCAGTTGGGAGAGCGTCAGACTGAAGATCTGAAGGTCGCGTGTTCGATCCACGCTCACCGCATTCCGATGTATTTTTGGAATGAGAATGGTGTAACATCATACTTCCATTCTGGGCTTTCTAGTATGTTTATACGTAATGTCCTAATATGTATCAACTGATTGTTACCAGCACTAAAAAAATTCAACTGATTTTTAATGGAAACAGCACAAATATGTTGAGGGACAAAATGCAGTATCCATACAATTATTGTATTCTTATGTGATGGATGATTGTACAATTACAATTATTAATATCCATTTGGGTGAAGAAGACAAGCTAGGTGTGCTATTTTCTAATACCCTGCTTTTCTAAATTCATTAATTGCAAGAATGCAACCTGTTGTATTTTCTAATATTAGCGCAAAACCCACGACCTGCCATAACATTTTCAGTTTAGATAAATATGCAAGATTACATGCTTATAAGGTTCAACAAAAAATATTTATATATAATAAAATTACCTTTATATAGTGTTTTCAATTCAATGGGTTATTACTTGTTTAGAAAAATATTATAGATTCTTACATGGGTTTCTTGTGGAACATAGTACATTTTGACTTTATGAGTGCCAATAATTTTGGTATGAGTTATTTGTCCGATGTCTATGAGGGTATAGATAGATCCCAATTTTTGTTTTGTAAAAACTAGTCTGTTCATAATAACATATAGGCTTTGAATTTTTCATTCCCTCCCCATTTCAATGAGAAGAACGTAATACACCTCTACGATCAACAACTATATATCCTCCATTCCATATCTTTGTTTTCAGTTTTCATTCTAAAAATAGAGTCAGAAACTGGGCCATATAATAATAAGAGGTGGGCTTACTTGTTGGATCAACCTGAATGGGTGGATGATTCTAGACTAGAGAATGGGGAATATATCTATATCTATATGTAACAGGATGATGATTAGCACTTAGCAGCAACAAGAAATCAACACTTTGGAATTTGATATATCAACACCACAACATCAATTAGCAGTGCCCCTACCACTTGCTTTTAAAAAATGAGCAACCTTATTAATAGAGGTGGGCTTTTGTTCATGGCCTCAAATTTCTCAATCATGATTTCCAACCTACCAACCTATATATTAATTTACAGACATGGAAAAGAACTCAACCAATAAACTATATATTCCACACATAGTCATAGTAATGATTATTTACTCCTAACAATCTCTTCCTATGTCTTTTTGATAAATTGTTGTTTGCCCAGAGGAACAATCAATCTGTCATTGCACTCACAACCTTTAAAGTGGAAAGCAACACCCAATGCCTCCAAATTTCAAGTGAAACAAAAATAATACTATTTCCATATTGTCATTTGTTTGACTCTATAATTATTAATCATCGCTCTTTTATATTATTTTATTTTTTATGTATAAAATTTGGGTCAGTCGGCCCCACCCCGATAACATATGTATGTAAACCAAACCCCCAGTTGGAATTGGAATTGGAATTGTAATTGTTGATGATGATTAAAGCAACCGCCCCAATTGGCGGATTCAGGAACTCAGAGATTAAAACGCACCAACAAGCACAAGATTCATCAATAATAATAATATAGAATAGGGAGTATCATGGGAGTATTTCCGAGGAAAGTGTCCGAGACTATATATATCAATAAATTTGCCAATCTCTTTTTCTCCCAATTGTATGTTTGTTTCTTTCCTACCCTTTTTATCTTATTTTTTAAGAAATCTTTTTGCCTATTTCCTTTTTCCCTTTATTAAAGAAAAAAATAATTAATTAATTGAAAGAATGATATATAGGATAGTGAGGTGGGTGCAAATAATGGGAACATGCTTCTCCACCAATCTCTGCCAACCTTGAAATCAAACTAGCGCTTCAACCATCAATAAAAGAAGAAAAGCCATATATATATATATAGAGACTGGTTGTTGAAAGCTAAATTAAAGGCTCTGTGGCTAATAAAAAGTTGGGGTTTTTCTTTTTCAACTTTAATTGTGATGAGTGGGATTGATGATGAGATTGAGATTTGAGGATGGATGTGTGTGGATGCTTTCCTTATCTCAATATTTCAAGTGTATGTGGTTGTTTTAAAAACCCTTCAAATTATCTTCTTTTCCTTCGCAGACACACACACACACACATATATATATGTAAATTGAGTGTAATTTCTATACAGTAGCTACCTATGTGCGCCTATAAAGCTTCTTCAAGTCTTTATCATAATTTTCTTTCTTTTATGTCTTTGAACGGAATATATATATATTTCAAATGAATTGTATACGGCCAAAATTCCTACAAAATAGAAAATTTTAAGAATAGTAATGGGCAAGAATGTTTGTATTCATGTAACTTTTTGATATCTCAGATTATAAATAAAAAATACTTAATTAATATAGTAGAGGGATCCAGTGGATGTTTATAGATTTCCCTAACGTATATTGCGCTCTTTACATGAGTGCTCTCTATTATATATCACTTGCATTTAATTTATAGATGATGTGAAGTAGTATCCCTAATTTTAAAAGTGAAGTTGCTACCTATATCAATTATGTATGTACCCAAATTAATAAAACTGAATTCATGAGAAGACAAAAAGTTGGTAGTTGATATTAACAAGGATGGATAGATGGATGATGAGATTTTGGTATGGGAAGTAATTAACAATGTGGTTCCATATATACGTACAGTCATACACTGCCAGGCATAGGAAAATTGGTAAGTGCAAGATGGAAAAAAATTGAGGTGGTTGGTAATGGTAAGGAAAACATTAATTATTGGTTTATTAAATAATTATTAGTTTGGGTACTGATCAGAGTGCATGCACATGTATCTACGCGTTTCCTTCTTATTTCTTTCTTCTCACTTCATTGGCATTCACATGAAAAGTTTTGCTGTCATGCTACGTATTTTCATTTTTCACAAGTGTTGACCAATCCACTGTTTCAAATACATTAATCATCAACTTCATAATAATTATAATTATAATGATGAGAGGCATCTTTTTCTTGGACTCATCCCTCTCTTCATTACTATTTTTTTATGTTCCAAGAACTGAAGAGTTGTTTGGTTTCTTCTTTTCATATCAATGGATGATAGAGCAATAGCATATATACAACTTAAAACACACATACATATAATAGCAGTTGTTGTAGGTAGGGAATAGGGATTACTATTTATTGGGTTGCTGGGAATGACGGCGCCCGGATGGAAGTTCCATAATAAATTGAGCTTTATTCTTGGAAAAATAAGAAAATGTAATTTTGTATTTTATATATATATATATATATATATATATATGGTGGTACTGGTGACTTAATTTTCAGTTAGTAATTATGCCAAGACAACTAATAATCTAATTATTATTATAATAACAAATTAAAGTCAATTAGAGTAGTGGTGACAAATTAAGCAGAATTAATTGCATATATGGTAAAATGGTTGGTTCTGAATTCTGGGATGGATTTAACGTTGTCACTGCCAATCACTATGATAGATACATTAATCTTAAATGTACAAGATGTAATAAACACACATCACATATATATATATATATATATGGAGAATGGAGACAAGCAGCTTTAAACAAAGTGTTGATAGTAATTCAACATGCGAAAGCCAGCTTGTCCTCAACTCTATCTCTATCCTTCCTTCTTTCTCTACCAATAAATAAAAAAGCTTTCATTTATTTATATATATATATATATATAACAGCGCCACATTTTTCCAATTATTATTTATTAATTAACGCTACTTGTAGTTTGTATGGTGCATTCTGCTGCATCAACACTGTACATCCCTTTCACTCCTCCCTTTTTGACCCCCCTCATCCCTCTCTCCCTCAACTCTTTCTGCAGACTTAGCGAATAGCTTCCACTATATATTTGGCTCTTCCTCCCCTTCTTCTTCGCGCCCTCACATTCTTCTTTTCTCTTTTACTTACTTTAACTGCAAATACATTATAATAAGGTTTTGGGCTACCAAGATTCTTGAATCTCAACTCTTCTTCTTCTTCTTGTGTGCTGTCTGTGCTCTCTTCTTTCTTGCACTTAACTTCATCTGCCTTCTTCCCCACCAATCTTGATATAAAGTGTTCACATTTGTTCCAAGATTGAAATCTTCCAGTATCTAGATTGAAATCTCTCAAGTCCCAAGATTTGTTCATCTTGGCTGGAACATATATGTAGTTTCTACAAGGCAAGATTGGTATACCAAGTTCATGTAAATTCTTGGGGAAAGTTGAGCATTCCAATGGCAATGCTGATTCTCATTGCACTTGTCCGAGGATTTCCGTAGACATTTAGGAGTTCAAAACCGTTCCAACTCTTGACAACCCATCCATCCTCAAGGAAGATAATTTTACCGACTTTTCAAAAATGGAAGAATCATTTGTGCCCTTTCGTGGGATTAAGAATGACATTCAAGGGAGGATGCTCTGTTACAAGCAAGACTGGACTAGTGGCTTCAAGGCTGGTTTCAGGTATACTCTCAGTTTCTTGTATGCCCACCAATGATTTTCTTACAACTCTCTATCATTTATTCTATGCAAGTTAATTAGGATACTCGTACAAGAGTTTCTTTCTTCTTCTTCTTCTTCATCTTTATTTTTTCCAGTCCTTTTTCCCTTTCCTCCCCCCGTGTGTATATGTGTGTTTTCCAATTGTAATCTGCTTTTATGAAGTTGAGTTGAATCTTGGATAAGCAAAAGTTCCTTGCGGTGTAATAGTGTCCCGTTAATTTCAGGATACTGGCACCTACGACCTATATATTCTTTGCGTCTGCTATTCCAGTGATTTCATTTGGTGAACAACTGGAGAGAAATACAGGTCAGAAAATGTCCTTAAAAGTCTTGACATTGTTGTTGTTTAGATTCTTACATATTCCTTAGAATGTCATTGCAATTGTTCCTGATTAAGGACGAATTATTCGTATCTCTATCATTGGCATTGGCAATTATATAGGAATTACTACCTAGTCAACTCAAGAAAATAGTAAATGATGATATAAAGATGAGATCTTATGAAGGTATTGTAAGACTTCTCTTGACGCGTGTTACTTGAATTTTAATACATCAACGTTATAACCAACAATTGCAGATGGAGTTTTAACTGCCGTTCAGACTTTAGCATCCACTGCAGTTTGCGGAATTATACACTCAATCATTGGTGGGCAACCATTACTAATTTTGGGAGTTGCTGAGCCTACTGTCATAATGTACACCTTCATGTTCAACTTTGCTAAACAAAGACAGGATTTGGGTCGTGAAATGTTTCTTGCATGGAGTGGATGGTGAGCTTCATCTTTAGTTTGTATTCCATGAAGTGCTTTCTTTAGTTTAATCTGCTAACATTGTAAATGTAATTTGCCTAAATGTTTATCTTATCAAAAACTTTCAGGGTATGCGTTTGGACTGCAGCTTTGTTATTCTTGTTGGCTATTTTAGGAGCTTGCTCTATTATCAATAGGTTTACCCGTTTGGCTGGAGAATTGTTTGGAATGCTTATTGCCATGCTCTTCATGCAACAAGCAATCAAAGTAAGGAAACTGCATGGTCTTTCTTTTTTGTCTCAGTACCTCTATTCCTGTCATGAATGCCATCATTGGAATATCCTAAACCTAGCACTAAAAGATTCATGAGGTCTCAGCTCTAAGGGATTTCATCCTTTCGTTGACCTTTTTGATGATCCCATGATCAGGGACTTGTGGAAGAGTTCCGCATACCAAAAAGGGAAAATTCTAGCCTGACGGAGTATATGCCTTCCTGGCGGTTTGCTAATGGCATGTTTGGTTTGGTGCTGTCATTTGGTTTATTGCTAACTGCATTGAGAAGCCGAAAAGCAAGGTCATGGCGGTATGGGTCTGGTGAGTTTTATGTTACAAACAAGTTCATAGCAGAATCGAAAAGGCAACGACCACCTTTGATAATATTTAGAAGAGGATATAATCATTTATGATTTCCATACAGGTTGGCTCAGGAGCCTTATAGCTGACTATGGGGTACCACTGATGGTGTTGGTGTGGACAGGGGTATCCTACATACCTACTAAAAGCGTACCAGAAGGGATTCCAAGACGTCTCTTGAGCCCAAATCCATGGTCACCTGGTGCCTATGAGAACTGGACTGTGATAAAGGCAAGCATGTTGCTTAATATTTATTAACTAGTTTTCTTTATTTTCTTTCATGGCTTGAAAATTGATAATTTGTCGTAAAATTTTCAGGATATGCTGAATGTGCCCGTTCTCTACATACTTGGAGCTTTTATTCCTGCAACAATGATTGCAGTACTCTACTATTTTGACCACAGTGTTGCATCTCAGTTGGCTCAGCAGAAAGAATTCAATTTGAGAAAACCACCTTCTTTCCATTATGACTTACTGCTTCTTGGATTTCTGGTATGCAGAACTTGTTTTGTTGCCTGATCTTGTGCTTCTATAGTCTAATTTTCCTGATCTAAGATACAAAAGTCTTTTGTTTTTGTTGCCAGACTTTAATGTGTGGTCTTCTTGGCATTCCACCGTCAAATGGTGTAATACCACAGTCCCCAATGCATACAAAAAGTCTAGCTACTCTTAAACACCAGGTGATTTTCTTTTGTCTAACTCCCTTCACCATCTGTTATTGCTTCTATAAAGAAGGTCAACCTGGGGACTTTCTTGCTGTCATGTGGTGCTTTTAATTTAGCTACAGTGAGAATACAGAGATCCTCATATTTTGCTATTGCTGCCAAAAACAGTTCCTCGTAGCAGTCCTTCTGAACTTTTTTCATTGAATGTACAGTTACTCAGGAACCGACTAGTTGCTACAGCACGCCAGAGTATTAAAAAGAACGCAAGTTTGGGACAATTGTATGGAAACATGCAAGAAGCATACCAACAAATGCAGACTCCTCTCATCTACCAGGAGCCATCACATAGAGTATGCAGCCTACTCTTTCTTGTATTCCATGAAACAGAAAGTCACTATTTCATTGACTTGTGTGTTTTGACCATATGAGTCCTGATGCCGTCCAAGCATCTTTTAAATGTTCACATGTTGAGTTAGGAAGAAACTAAAATCAGTAAAAAACAAATAGGTATGAGTTCAGTAAATAAGAAGATAAAAGGGTTGGTCTTGAAGGGAGTTCAGGATCCTGTCACAAATTAGATACAGTGCAACAGATTTACTAAGACAAAATACATAAAATTTTCTCATCAGGGTCTGAAGGAGTTGAAAGAATCAACCATTCAGTTAGCCTCAAGCATGGGAAGCTTTGATGCTCCAGTTGATGAAACAGTTTTTGATGTCGACAAGGAGATTGATGATTTACTGCCTGTTGAGGTGAAAGAACAGCGTGTCAGCAACTTGCTGCAGGCCATTATGGTTGGAGGATGTGTTGCTGCGATGCCTGCCTTGAGAATGATCCCTACCTCCGTTCTCTGGGGATATTTTGCTTTCATGGCCATTGAAAGTTTACCTGGCAACCAGTTCTGGGAGAGGATATTACTGCTATTCACTGCACCAAGCAGAAGATACAAGTGCGTGCTTCAAATGCTTTGTAACCTTTTTTATTTATCAAAATACGTGCTACTAAACTTATTGTCTATGTAATTGGCAGGGTTTTGGAAGACTACCATGCCACCTTTGTGGAAACCGTGCCTTTCAAGACGATCGCGATGTTTACAATATTTCAGACGACATATTTGCTTCTTTGTTTTGGCCTCACATGGGTTCCAATTGCAGGGGTCCTATTCCCTCTGCTCATTATGCTTTTGGTCCCTGTAAGGCAATACATGCTGCCAAAGTTTTTTAAAGGGGTTCATCTTCAAGACTTGGATGCAGCAGATTATGAAGAGGCACCGGCAGTACCATTCAACATTCCAGCGGTAAGACATTTTCCACTTTCATGTTCACCAATAAACCTGAAAATCTTTTGGCATTTATTTGATAAGTCCAATTCTGCATTGCTCATGTTTGCAATTTAAATTCACGGATGCAGGAGGGAGAAGTAGGTGGTAGACTTTCTTTCGCTGAGGGAGGAGAGATTTTAGATGGAATTATTACTAGAAGTCGTGGTGAGATCAAGCATATCTGCAGTCCAAAGATCACAAGCTCATCAGCAACCCCTGCCAAAGACGGTAAACTCCAGAGCCCCCGTATATCAGAGAAAGCATACAGTCCACGGATTAGTGAACTGCGAGGAGAAAGAACTCCTCGCTCAGGCGGAAGAGGACCTCACAGTCCGTGGATGGGAGAAATAGGGGCATCTAATTTGGGGATAAGTCCTCGTAACCTGGCTTCAAACCAGTGAAAAAATTGATGCCTTTGTCCGTGGCAAGTTTGAAATAGTAATCATATGCTTTGTAGCTGGTGGTTTGGTTTGCTTGTGTTGTAAAATCTTTAGCAACTCCTATTCTATGGGAACCTGTATAATTAACCTCATGTTGATTCCTCGAGTGATAATAATACTAAGTCAAGTTATCCATTTTGTATTACTGCTGTGCATATGATCCCTTCTATATGTTGTACATTTCATATGACATCAATATGAGAATTTGTAGACCACAGACCTGACCATCAAAAAGGGGATAAAAGGACAAAAGAGGCAGATTTGTCTAGCTCCAGAGGCATCCTTTTTCCAGGGCCTTCGGCAGCCCCACATTTATGTACTGGCAATATTACTAAAAAAACATTGAGACCATTAGCTGCTTTTGCTGTCACAACTGTAGTTCCAACATCATGTTGACAATTCCCCTAATTCATTGCAGACTGTCCCTCCCTAGCACAAAAACAATAAGCTGTCATTTACATGATGAATTTGACGGACAAATCGAAAGTATAATTTCTTTAAGTGCCATTCAAGTGAATTGCATCATACTCTTTTCTAGGAAAATCTTATTAAAACTATTGACTTCATACCAAATGCTGATTTAATGGACACATTATGGCATGATTCTCACAGTTCCTGACCAACCAATGTAAACAAGTATTGATCTAAGTTAGTAGTGGAACCCATATTATGCTCACGTGGCATGATTCTCACACGTAAGTTGATATTGAACACTCAATGTAGATATGTGTTTGTCATTTTTCAGGAAAATAATTACAAGTTCTGAACTCAAATAAACTAGCGTGACTATATTTGTGGGACACTGTATAATCTCTTGGGCAGTAGATCAGTAATGTAGCAGAGTTATATTAGCAGCAGAAGCATTAGGTAATGTTCGCTGTCCTTCTCATATAGTGCAAGTGCATTGATCCTCTTAATTCACTTTAGTTGACATTTCTTAGGACGAAGACAACTCCTGGCTTAAAGTTGGTCTTATTGTCTGATGATTCTCGTTGTGGGAGAAAGGTGGCAGCAAATAAATCGGCAGACATCAATGATGCACTAGCTATGAACAACAGCATTACCATGTACACAGAAAAGGATAAAGCAGAGCTGCTTTACAAACAGTTGATGGGCAAACAAAAGCTGAGGTGAGAATTGAGTGAGAGAAGGGATGTGAAATAAATTCAAGATAAAAAAGGGGTCGTAGAGTGTTGATTGCATGGATGAATAAAGAGAATGTTGTGGTTTGCTAGCATTGACTTAACTAGGGAGTGGGAAACATTAAGGTCCCAGCTCTTGTAATAATGATACAATCTTTGTTCTTTGTTTTACTCATTTTGTTGTGGACGACCCTCAAAGACTTGACGAGGTGCAATATGTGTAGAGATTTGGTGTGCTTATGGATGATAAACCATAAAGAAGTGAAAAGCTTTTGTAAGTCTTAGTGCAATAAAATTACATTAAGAAGTATGGAATTTTGAAAAAATAAAAGATGATTAAAATCGATGGGAGGTTCTCATCTAAGCACTTTCGAAATACTTTGGTCAGCTTAAAATCGAGATAGAATGAGTCAAATTAAAAATATGTAATGAGGATGAATTACAAAAGGCGACGTGTGCGCGGATATTGTGGTACATGTTGTATTTTCTTTCCGAAAGAGGGTATTTAGGTCCTTTTGTTGACAATTATATCATACCCCTATCAGTAAGATTATGGCAACTAAAGTTGGGCAAGATTTGAATGCTCAACAAAAGAAAAGTGGTCTCATGACTTTTGGAAAGAAGAGAATCATGGATCCGTATTCCCTATTCCCTTCTTTTTATCACTGCAACTGCAAGCAAAACTATAATCATTCATTGTGATCAAGGAAAACCAGAAAAAGGCTATTACACACTTTGTTTTCCTATCTACTATTATTACAAAGTGAAGCACATCCAAAAGAAACTTGCCCCAAAAACGAGTCTCTTGGTTTTATGGATGTTTGCCCTGCCCTGCCAGCCCATTCTGCCTGGGCCTTAGGTGTGAGCCCAGCTTACTGACCACATGTATAAGAATGGGCCTCACAACATTAATTAAACAAACACGGGTAGGTCATGTGATGTCTATGTCTTGGTTGGTTTCCACTATTACCAAGTCGATGGATTTGGTTTCAGAGGTGAAGAAATCCCATTCCCTCCCACCTCCTCTTCTCCTTCTGGTCGATGGATATGCGTGATTAGCAGCACTCCCTTTCTCTTAAGATGCATGTATTGTTATTATTATTATTTTATTAATGAATGGGGGAGGGGGTACGTGAAGGTGAAAGGAGGGGGGTAAACAGACTGACAGCAAGTATGGAGTTGAAGGGAATAAAGTGTATGAATTTACTCAACTGCCAGCACAGGTGGTTATATAATACTTATAATAACGTGGAGTGGGGTGCATTAACTCATGTTCGAATTACCAAACCATTCGCACACAAATATTTCCAATTAATCCTTCGTTACTACTAAAGTCTAGGTGTGGTTGTTGGCAATTGGCATCATTGGAGGTCGAGGATGCTACTGTTACTGTGTCTGTCAATGATGGATGGGGTGGCCGAAAGCTGAAATTTTGAAAGCATGGGGCTGCAATTGCAAATGCAAATGAGTGGACAACCTGATCAAACTCCCACGGCCCAATTCAGGAACAACCAACATCATCTTTATCTTCTTCATGCAACTCAGGCAAATTAAACATCCTGCTGCCGCGCCCTTTAGTTTTCTTTTCTTTTTGTGGTGGAAATTAAAAAGGTGAGTGTTTCTTGGAATTTAGATGGATGGTGCGCCGACTGCATGCAACTTTTTCAGAGCACAACTCCCACTCTTTCATGCCTTTGGGCCCGCCACCGGCTGCGCGTGCAATAAGATACGAGAGAGCCTGCTGCCTACTCACTTTTAATTAGATTTCATTCTCTTTGTCTTACTTGGCTTCTCATCATCATCATCATGTTCTGTATCTCTTTGTGTCTCTCTTTGCATTGCACTATTTGCAACAACTTGTTTTTGATGATTGATAATAACCAAGTTTATACCATGTACTCATAACTATATATATGATGTTGAAATATTTGCAAACAGATACACACTGCGTATCCGCTTTTTCTTTCAAGACATTTCCAACATAAAACCTGTGGAACCGGGAATTTAATGGGCTCTAAGAATTATATAGTAGTGAATTGGAATCTATATTCGGGCTAAAATCTTGGATCATAACTCACAAGTGGAATAATCCGTTTGCCTCAAATATTCCTAAATGGGTGAAACTTGGGATTAGAAATTAGTCACATGAAATAGTGGAGGACAAGAATACCATCTTCACAAACAGCATCTCATAAGGAGGTTCCTAAGCATGCAACACAATGATAAACAAGCACAATCGATGAAGAGGGATTCATAATACGCCCCTCCTCCATCCATGATTTCATCCTAGCTATGTACACATATATATTATAGCTAGCAGAGATGAGGAGCGGAACCTAGTCTTTTAGCAATAGCCAATATCATTGTCCAAGACAGACTGCGGAATGCCCTCTAACAAGCAGGACACAGGTGGAATAGTTAATGTCTGCAGTTCTCCGTAAGCATTCCAACAAAAAGGATCCAAAACCACATCTCCTTTAGCCGGAAGCAGCTCTACATCCGAAATTGTTATGTTTGTGCATGGTACAGAATCACTGCAAGCAAAATGCATTGGTGGGCTTCTGATATCATAAGTTCCCTTGATCCCCACATACTGTATATCAGATAGATACACTGCTGACGTGCGATTCGCACAATCTTTGCTCAAGCAGTAGAACTGATCGATTATCATCGGGTTTCTGACGTTGTCCATGTGAATGTTCTCAAATGTCACGCCTGATACAGCTCCAGAACCTCCTTGCCATGTCTTGATCCTCACTCCGTTGTCTGAATTCTTTATCACAGAATCCCTAACTGTAATATTGGAAGCACAGGCACGCGAGTTGTGGTTGCCTAAGCTCCCTATGCTGATGAATCAAGAGAAAGGGCTCATTGAACTTGGAAGAACATAAATGGACAATGCTAATTGAAGAAATGAAAGGAATCTTGAACGATCATCGTATAAATACCTGATGCCGTGGCCTGGTCCGCATGTTAAATTCCTAATGTCTACATCATAGCAGCCTGATCCTATGGATACACAATCATCCCCTGGAATATATATAATCGTGTAATGAAATTATTAGAAAAGAAAATGTGGAAATGTGAGGGCAAATCAATAAATTGGGAGCTAATGTAATTGTACTAACCATTCGAGATTACTGAATTATATATTTCAACATTGTTTGTGTTCTCTATATGAATCCCATCTGTGTTGGGACTTAAAGCTGGAGCAGTTATGTGAATTGATTCTATATGAACATTCCTGCAGTTATCAAATCTGAAATGGAACTGTGGGCTGTTTCTAATCTTGAGTCCTTGGACTGTCAAATTGTTGCTCATAAAGAATCTTATAGCCTGCAATAATTAATATTAGATACCAACGTCAGAAAACCAGAAAACGATTTGTTTTATATACTCTTTTCTGCATCACTCACAATTGGACTATCACATGGTTCCCGCAGTGTAGTTCCGTTAGCTCCCTACATTCATTAGTGGAAACAGTCATCAGCAGAAAATAAGTTGAATAAGACACCTCTTTTCACAAAACTAAAATAAAATATGTATATATACCTTGTGAGGTTTGCAGGGTAAATTCCACCACTGCTCACCCCTGCCATCAATTAGACCTCCTCCTTGGAGCGACATCTCATCAACTCTATAGAAAACCAGCCACTGGCGCCTGCTGTAATTCTTCGGCCAGGAGTCCGGTCCATCAGGTGGCATTATAGTTCCATCAACCTTTTTTCAGTATATTTCATTAGTTTTGCACATTAAAGTTGTGTAAAAATCACAAGAGTCAGGAGGCTTGAGATCAAAATTAATCTTCAATGAAACAGTGTAACAACATGAAGTTACCCAAAAAACGAAGCCGCTTTCACAAGGACCAGTGAATATAGTAGACTGAATCATGAAAATGTAACCGTAGGGGACGAGTAGGATCCCGGCTTCAGTTTGGCAGGCACTATCCCATGCAGTCTTGAATGCTTCAGTATCATCTGTCACACCATCACCGACCGCACCAAAATTTCTAACGTCATATATACTGTTATGGTTGTTTGAATTTTCATCAGGAGATGGGGCAGAAGCCTCAGGGGGAGGCGAAGGAGGCATTGAAATTTGGGATGCGTGATGAGAATGCTTGTGTCTTCTGTGGTGGTGATGGTATCTGGCTTGCCCACCAAACATGATTACTCCAAAAGTGAAATAAAGGACGAGTACAAACAGACGAAACGCAACCATTCTTGTTTAGTAGGGAAACAGGATATTTGGGTACTGTCACAGTGAAAATTACTTGACAAGAGATGTTTGTTCCCTTTTTGTTGAGAACCAAGAGCCGGACCGAAAACAAGAACTGTGGATGTGGACAAATGAGTGAAAAGACAAGAAAGAAATGTGGATATGTAAGTTTCAGCAAGTAGAATGAAACTTTTAGAGCAACAAAACCAAGCACTAACAACAACCAGCTGGTGGCAGCATATATATAAACCGTGGAAAGACATGCAAAAGTAGGAAGGCTGAGTTCATGTATATATAATACAAGTGGATGTTCTTGGGAGATTTCTGTGAACCATACATGCATTTTTTTTAATGGTTTCGGTGCAAAAAAGAAAAAAAAAACGACCAGTTTGATATAAGACACTAGGCTTTTTGAGTGTGGAGGAAAAAGGTGTGCGGGAAAACCAGACATGAGAAGGGGGTGTAAGTATAACTATCAGTATCAGCCCCCCATGTTCTTCCCATAACTTCCCACTTACTCTGGTCCACTCCACTGTCACTCCCTCAGACCCTTTTTTCTGTAAAATTCTTACCGAATTGAATTGTTATTTGCTTAGAAAAGAATCAAGAATAGAGTCAGCAAAAAGTGGAACTATGTGTGTGACCTAGTCAGCATTAAAATTTTAGAGATACAGGACATGACATTCCTCTGCCTGCAGGCTGCAGGGCTCCTAGTCCTAGAGCAAACTAAAATATGCAGCATCTCCAAAGAAGATGCCATTAGCCTTAATTGAAAGCATAAAGCATTCAGTTCTATTATTCTATAAAGGCATGTCGACATAGCAACAATTGATACAAGAATTTAGCTATGTCATGAATCATTTATATGTATTTGGATATATAGTTAGGCGGAGGGATGATAAGGTTAATAATAAATCAAATGGTTAAAGGGATTGGAGTAATCGGTGCATTATAGTTTAGCACCAAACAAACTTCAAAGCAATTGTCAGACTCAGAATAGCTCTAAAAGAATAGAAAGGGGTGTTATAAAATATATTGGCAACAAACTCATAGGCACTATCTTTACTGATTCCGTGCCATTCACCAGCAGAAAGTGCTGCATATGGACACTAGTATGGATTGTGAATGACGATTACTGTTTCTTCCTCCTGACCGCCCCAGAGAGTGTCAAGCACTCGAAATTCTCGACTTTTGGGGTAAAATTGTTGGATAGACCAGATCTTGGATACACAATTCGGGTCCAATACAATATGTTTAGGTTGGAAGGATAACTAAAGAACAATCCTATTTGCACCAAGCAAAGGAAGCGGATTTCTGAGTTTATAGCTTCACTTTGGATTAAAGTATTGGAGTGTTAGAGTGTGTAGTGCATTATGATTTGCATTGATTGACATCCCTTCAAGCTACCACTTTTTCCTTTTTTACCTTTAACTTCACAATGGAAAAGAAAATTTTAGATGGGTGTCTTTCGGTGTGAGTTTGCTGTGCGCATTACTTTTCTTCTACATTGTCGCATGGGACAAGAGGGAGAGTGTGCCTTCATCTCCTCACCAACCCATTCATATTCATGCCTACAACAAAAAAAAAATAAAAGTAGATTAAGTGGTTGGTGCCACCATCTCAACTCATTCCAGTTTTTCTCTTTTTATTTATTTCCCTCCAAAGGCTGTTTGGGATAATTATATTTACACAAACAACTCTTTCCTTTTAAATAATTAGCGATACACCAACCAAAAACTTTATCATCATTTACATAAACCATCGCTGCTTTTCAAAAAAATTATACATACATTC
This sequence comes from Sesamum indicum, assembly GCF_026168435.1. NCBI lineage: Eukaryota > Viridiplantae > Streptophyta > Magnoliopsida > Lamiales > Pedaliaceae > Sesamum > Sesamum indicum. Next base: position 27,766,832 of record NC_142662.1, read on the forward strand.
CTAAAAAATATCAAACATTATTACACAAACTAATCTTACTTTTTTGAACAGTCAAGAGTGATTTCTTTAATTATAGAAAAGACTTGAGTGACTTATATAAACAAATCACATATCTTTGTGTGAAATTATAATTATCCCAAATATTTATCTTTTCAGTTCTCCTTCCTGAGATGTACAAGGGTATCACAAGCACGAAAACTAGAGAATATCCTCTTATATTTGTTTTTCTTTCTTTTCTTGGATTGGGCAGGGCATGATACAAGGGTCCAGCGTAGATGTAAAAACCCACCCACAGATCATTAGCATTTGCAGCCTTCTGCGGGATGTAATATAGTTTTGAAATGGGTATTCATAAAAATATGTGAAAAATGCCTATAATACCCTTAATGAAGAGCATTTCAATCCTTTCGCCCCATGGATCAACCTTCTCGATCATATGGGTCGGAGCAACCCTAACCCGAATCCAGATACCCGCTTCAAGAGAGTACCGTCCGATCTTGGACGTAAGCTAGCTGGATAAGGCCACGTGGCCCATTCAACTGTATGCACCTAAATCCTATAAATACAACAAAACGTCATAATCTGAGGTAACTAATTCCAAGTTCTTTTCAATCTAAACCTTTGATCGCAACATTTAACCTCGATCTACCTAACTTGAGCGTCGGAGGACCGTTGTCGGAGACGTGCCAGACGAGCTCACCGTTCTTGTCTTATTCTAAAAAACCCAACACTTGATCTTGGAGGAGTTAGTCACCTATGGGGAGGTCGTTCTTCTAGGTCGCTGAATTCGTGCAAGATCACATACCATATTGGAAAAGAGACCATTCTTTCAGTTTCAGGATCACAATCTCACAGAAACGCCTCTTAATGAACCATCAACCAGCAGCGCAGAAATCAGGAACGCCCAGCCAGATACTTTTGTGGCAATGCTTGCCAGAAAGTTGCAAATAATACATTAGAGGTCATGGAACCAATCATGATTTCGATTTGCACTGGTGAACAACATTCTTGAACTATCAGAAAACTGATTTCTCTTTACATTTACAACACCACTAGAGGAAGGTTAGCCTCAAAGGAAACAAACAATACAACTAAGCTCCATTTCAGCAACAATTACAGTTTTTCATCATTAAAATAAAAAATAAAAAATAAAAAATGGTCAGACAAGATAACTTTAGTAAAACGTTCTTGCTCTGCTACTACAACCAAATTTAATAAATACAAGAAACCTGCATGCCAAGAGAAGTAAGGAGATCATTTTGAACAAGGGGCTGCAAACATATTTCATGTCCTCCATAGCAAATCTATGCACGTAGTATATCTCCAAGAAATGCACATTGCTTTCTAGCATGCTCTGGGATAAGCTTCCCCAGCAACTCCGCTGGCACGCCCTTGATCTCTAATCACCCCAACAATTCAAGTTATATTTTTTTTAGGCACAGCAAATTTGGAAAGAAAACTAGATAGCAGAAAAGAAGCATCTGAAGGAGAAACTCACCATTTGGCTTAAAGTTGAACAAAGGTGGAACGAAGCGTCCATTTGGCAGTCGAACATTAGGATCACGCAACTCATCAAAGAATGGATGGATCAATGCCTCCAGCTGCATCACAAATAAACAACCACAACCAATATTCATGAGAATGTGTTCCAACATACATTATGTCAATGCCACAGTTATATGGGAATTCATTAACCAAAAATGCCTTGGCATAAAAGCAGAAAATCTACAAAGACATGATTAAACTGCAGAAAAAGTAAAAAAGGAGAATAAATTTTGCAAAAACTACAATACTTCAGTGTATCACTTTCCATTTGAGCTAGACAGAACCAATAAAATTGCACAACCTGGGTAGTAGCATCTAGAAACTACTACAGATAAACAGGCCACATCCCTACAGTCAAATAAAAAATGTACAAATGATTTTTACGTAGTACAAATATTGTTAATACTCACCGCAGTGCACCGCAGATTTGGAGAATATTGGAGTAGCCTTGAAACAAGATCCACTGCTTCTGGTGGCATGCGTTTGTGAAATATCTGAAGATGCCAAGTATGTCAAATCAAACACCGATTACAGACAATTTACACTAAAGGCAGAACAAGTACCAATATTCCACTACCTTGTGCCAAGGGTGAGCTTTTATCTGGGGGAATTTGAACTCGGTGTAATTGGGGTTCATACATTTGATCTCCTCCCTTGTTGGAGTTCCCAGGACCTACATACAAACAAACATGATTAAAAGTGACCAATCACTTACAGTATATAAGCCACATTGGACTATGAAATGCGATATAAATGTGATTTTATAAAATAAAAGTCAATGTTTCAATCCAGGTGCAAAGGAGTACAGTAAAGAATTGGACTGCCTCATGATTACCTTAATGATTTCAACAAGCTGATCAACACCACTCTCACCAGGAAAAAGGGGCTGAAATTTCCATAAGTAACTTTTTTTAGCAAATAAAACTAACCATCCTGAGAGTAATTGAAGAAAGAGACAACTGGTGCACCTACCTGCCCAAGCAATAATTCAGCCAAAACACATCCTGCAGACCAGATGTCAATAGCAGTAGTATACTCTGTCGCACCAAATATCAGTTCCGGAGCACGATAATACCTCGAGCATATATATGAAATATTTGGCTCTCCTTTAACCTACAAAATTTAGCCAAATCAGATAAAAATGATGTAACAAATACTAGCACTTGGAAGAGATATGCTGATCAGAGGGGAGATAATGACACGAACCAGTACTTTCGCACTTCCAAAATCACATAGTTTCACCTGGTGAGTATGTGGATTGACCTGTATATAACATGGAAATCAGTAAGTCCCTTAACATTGCAACAATGTACATCAAATGACTGCATCATAAACTTACCAATAAATTTTGAGGTTTGATATCCCTGTGGCATACTCCAATGCTACCATGGATATAAGCCAGTGCCCTGAAAATCTGCCAGGAAAAGATTTAACTTCAGAAATAAAACTTCACTGACCAAAACAAGTTAAACTAACTTAGACAGTACTTAAGCTCCTATGCAAAATGTCAACAAGAGAATGCAAGTGAAATTAAGTATACCTGATAAGCATAAAGTTTCACATATATCATTGGCATCCTCTGGCTCATCTTGTTGTAATGTCTAATTACCCTATGAACAGTCTCGGGAACATACTCCAAAACCAAGTTGAGGAAAAGTTCATCCTTCTCAGTCGTTGAAAAGAAACAATGCTTCAAAGACACAACATTAGGGTGGTCTAGAAGACGCATTGTTTGCAGCTCACGGTTCTTGTACCTCTTATCTTGAAGAACCTTTTTTATGGCAACTGTTTCACCTGTTTCCAGACATTTGGCCTGTAGAACATTGGGAGTCTTAAAAAGAAGGTCTAACTTTTGAACTGTCAGAAGCTATGGTCTTCCCTTTCACCGGAATAACGAGCATGGAAACAATAACCAGCTTACCTGAAACACTACTCCAAAAGATCCCTGCCCCACAATGCGCTCAGCCATATAGCTGATTGTCTGATAAGCCAAAGGTGAAAATATGTTAACAGACTGGAAAACAAGCTTACCAGTTTATCACAACTGAAATTGAAAAGCCCAAAGTCCACCTGTTTTGGCTGGCCGTTTCTGCCTCCAATTGTTGTCACTATTATATGACCAGTTTCCGTTCCATTACCATCTATAACAGCTGGTTCCATATCCTAAGAAATATGATAACAGTTATGATGTCCATCCAGGGATGAAGTGTGCTAAACAATTCAACCAAACATTGAAAGAGATGTAAAGATAAGGTCCCATACCTTGTCATCCCTGAGCTTCATCTCATTCATCTCATCTGGCAGCTTATCCAAACCACCAGCTTTTCTACTTGGATCTCTTACACCAGATGCAGGAGGTACACCTAAGGATGTCATACTTTTGTATTGTAGAAAACGAGCAGGTTTTCTGACCAATTATACCAGCCCAGATGAAGAACACAAATTGGGAACCTTCTGCAGCAGATTCAAGTTACAGTTACAAACTTACAACAAATATGGTGAATTAATCAAAGCACAAACTGCAAGAATTCCATGAAAATGCATCACTAAATTAGTCCTATGCATAATTATATCAAGCAGCAATATGATCCACCAAGAAGGCCATAGTTGAGTCAATGTAGCCGTGTTAGTTTCTTGGATTTCAAAGCCAACATAGATCAATTGAAGAAGCAATTTTTCATATTTTCTAGGGTATCACTGTGAGATACGCAGACCTCATTTATCAGAGGGCATAATTCAGGTGATGTTGTTGATTTTCGAACACCAGAGATTAAAAACATCAATATCAATTGGAGGGTAATCGGTTGAAGGGGCAATTACTGGAGGATTTAATGTCAAAATGACAAGGGAGGCAAAAGAAAAACTTAAACTAAACTCAAACAACAGATGCCTATGGCTTTCGAAATTACGAAACGGAAGGGAAAATCCCAGTGCACAGAGTAGTGTTAAGTTGCAGTAAGAACATAGAGATACAAAATCAACGGAATTAAATTGATGACTGAGGCCATTCTCAGCGAGATCTGGAAAGTAAAACAAGTATCATCAAGCCCACAGAAATCAATTATGCATCCAAAAAAAAGGTCCATACAAGAAGTAATAAAAGGTAACCAAGAAAATAATTTGTTGGTGTTATTCCAAATCACAAGAATATCCAAGGAAGATCAGAGAAGCAAAACCCTAGAACTATAACGAAAGAAACTTAAAATTAAAAGAGAGAGAGAGAGAGAGAAGCAACAGGCATTACACTAAAAAAAAAAAAAAAAGAAAAAACCCATGTATCCAACTCTGACACAAACATGAAACAAAAAAGAAGAAGGAAAGAATGATTACCAAGAAGAAGGAGAAATTAAGAAAGCAAGGTGGGTAGAGTTGTGAAGGAGTTGAGATTTGGTAAAAAATGAAGGGATTGGGAAAGGAAGGTGTTAAGAGTGGTGGAATCTGATTGATGTTTGGTTGGTTGGGCAAAGGCAAGCAAGAAAGCAGATATAACTTACCTCTTCTTCAATTCAATCTCAATGGTAATAATAATGGATTATAGAATGGGAAGGGCAGTCAGTCAGTCAGTCAACACAACAATGCGGCCCCCCCTCCCCCTCCCCATATAAAAGTAATTAATGATAATTGCAATTTGCAATCCCCAATCCCTATCTATTATTATTAATAATGGTGAAATGAAAATGAATTATTATTAGGGTAGTGGTAGTGGTATTGGTGCAGCAGCTGCTGCTACTTTTCCTGTCTTTTGACCGTTCAAACCCTCTTTTGCTTTTTCAAAATTCTCTCTCTCTCTCTCTCTCTCATACATTCACCACAAACCCTAACAACGCCTTCCATCCGCTCACTGCTGACTGGTCAACTCACCCCCAATTAATACACTCCAATCACCAATACCCCTCAAACTTTTTACACTATTTTCTTTTCAAATATCTGCAACTCAACTCTTTTCCACCCTTCCTCCTTTACCTTTTTTTTATTGGGATCAAATTTCAGACTATATATAAAAATAAAAAACAGCGAAAAGTAAAAGTTGAATGTATATAAGTTAACATATAAGGCAAAAATAACAAAAATTACATATTTTATTTTTATTTACTCCATTATTCATATGTATAATTTTTCTCCAATTCTTTTTTTCTTAATATTAATGTATAACTTTTTAGAAAAGACAATCAAACCATCAAAAAAACTATTACGTCGTCGATCATTGACAGTACTTTTATTTTATTTAAATTAAATAATTTAGAATAAATGCACAATATTTATTTTGATTAATATTTTTATTTTTATTTGATGAATATTTTTACTAATAAGATTTTCAATCTTTTTATATACTAAAATTATTTCAATATACTATCAAATTTACATTCTAATATAAAATAAAAAAATGATTAATCGGTAAAATTATAAAAATAAAATTTTCTTCTCAATTTATTTTTCGTGTATCAGGCAAAGGGAGTTGTTTAATGGGTCCAATGCGGGTTTGGTTTCAAAATTACTGGACCCAGGTTTGGTCTTAAGCGGATTGCGAGTTTTGTACCAAACCCACTCCGAACCCATCTCAAGTAATTTTAAAATATTATTTATTATTAATAGAAAATTATGATGTTACATGTAAATTCTTATATAGTTTTGGATATATCCAATTCTATATAAGAAATACAAAAAATAAAAATTAAATGAATGTATTATTTGTATTATATAATTTATTTTAGATAAAAAAAACTATGTTTATTTAAATTGAATAAATATATTATTTATATTATATAATTTATTGTATATCAAAAATATATCAAAGTATCTAAATATAAAATATTATTATTTATTGAGATAATAAAAAAATATTTGAATGTATTTTTTATATTATACAATTCATTTTAAATCAAAACCTAATGTTAAATCAAAATTTGAGGAGCGAGGCGGGGTTTCTTAAAGCGGGGCAGGTTTGGAGTGCGAGCAAATCCGCCCCATTGCTATTTCTATTCACTCCTCCCCTTTTCACCTATTATATTTTATCAATTTAGAGTCGGAGCAAACTCTAAATATTATTTATATCAATTTTAATAGTATTTTATAAAATTGTTAAAAATATAAATTTTGAACCTTTCCGTTGAAATAAGTTGGCATTAATTTTTTTAAGAAAAAAGATATTGTTTTTAAGTGAATATAATGAGTGGTATGAAATTAATATTTATAAAATGTTAATAAATAGTAGGAAATTGATAGGATGAGTAGTTTAATAGAAGTTAGATAGGATTGAAATTGAATATATATGTGGGGGTGGAATCCAATAGGAATTAGACATATGAATCATCAAATATGGTGGGGGTGGGGGTGGGGGTGGGGTAAGAAATGATGAGTCAAATTGCATAATTATATATACATATATGTATATAGCACATGCGATGGTGATGGAATCATAACATCCACATTCACCTCCTCATCAATTTGTGCTTATAATTCCTAATTCTGAAAACAAAATGGCAATACCTTACTATGAATTCAAATTAATTAGATAAAGTTGAGATGTTATATATAGTGATCATACACCTTTTCCTTCCTTGCCCAAATATCTAAGACTTCATTATTGCAACTTCTTTTAAACTAATAATTATCAAATAATTAAAACTATATACTACTTACCATACAACCTAATTCTATTTCTTTATTTTTATTATTTTCTTGGTGTGAAAGTAGGTAATATATTATTTTAAGCATATATATGATAATGATTACAACTATTATTAATATTAAATATAATATTAGGAGGTGCAGGTGTAGGGGTGTAGGCGTTGTGTTTGCATGGAGTTAGATATCCTCTAATCTTATCTGGTTTCCCAATCACCAATCATATGCATGCAACCCACCTCCGCATGGAGATAATCTTCCCACAACAAGTGTCATCCCATGACCTCAAGAGAACCAGCAGAAAGAGACTCCCTCACCACGAATGAGTGACTTTAAGTTCATGTAGATGAAAAAATTATTTTTGAACTATTCACTTGTAATAGGAGAAAACTCGAGTAGGAGCTTAACATATCCTTTCTCCTACGACTTTATAACTCGAACTTAAGCAATGAAATTAACTTTTCTGTCGTAGTTTAAAACTTCCCGATGCGGAGATCCCTGGAGTTTTCAGAGGTCCTTTGAGGCAATAAAAAGTTGACCGGGGATCCCACGATTGAAACTTCATCAAGATCCTCCCAACAATGTTAATCCCGAAAAACTTCGCTCCCCCTCCTTCTGAATTTGGTAAAAATCAAGTTTGGAGCATGAGCAAAAATATGCCTTAAAACAACACTCAACGAAAATAAATTGTAACAGAACAAAACAACAATTGAATAAGTTCATTGACTACACTTATAAATACAAAATATTTCCAATTTAGCATACCGAATTTTCAACCATGTAAGTAAATTCTTCTCCAAGAATAAAGTACCACCGAGTTAAATGCTAAAATTTCCAATCATATGAGTCGTGGAAAAATCACCCCTTGAGGCAAATGTCGAATTACTGCCAAAATATCTTATCATAAGCACTAAATGTCAAACTACATACCAAAAATTTCGACCATTTGAATCGTGAGAAAATCACCCTTGAGTTAAATAATGTCGAATTACATACCAAAATTTTCAACCATATGAGTTGGGAGAAAATTACCCCTTAAAGTAAGACCCGTATAATTCAAAATAAATAAATAAATAATGAGCTACTCGACCTACCCCAGGGTCTTGGGGGGCTTCGTCACCACAAGTAAGAGTTGTCAACTCTTCACCACCTACTGCGAAGTCGAGAAGAGGCGAACTCCTCTAAAAAAAATTTACACCCTAAAGAGGGATAGAATTAAAATACCTTCCATCATTGATACAGGAAGATAACTTGGTGATCGATCGCACCTTCCACAATGCATGGAAATCTTTTAGCGTAACGGGGAATATCATCTCTTGAAGATGACATCAAAATCCCTCAAAGCACATGAAAGAATTCGGAGTAAAGTTATTAAATAACCATGAATAACCTCTACAAATATAGATAGTGAATAAAAAATTTTTAAAAAGTACTCAGTGGTGGAGTGGTTGAGATCTCCACATTCCATCTTCCTTACATGGGACTTCAGCCTTGAGCCCGAGGTCCACCACCTTCGAGCTCAAGGCACAAGCTCGAGCTCGCCAGCTAAAGCTCCCGGTCTACCACTCTAGCTTGAGTGGAACCCTAGGCAATGCCTCGAGCTGGAACGAGTCTGGCCCTCTACATGTCCTCGAGCTGAAGTTCAAGACACCTTGGTTAGGGTCAACGCCTCAGCTAGCTATGCTAGCCTTAGGGCCCCACGCATACTCACGCACCCCAACGACTTGAGAGCAGTAAAACGACTCCCTACCCACCACTCCTATGTGTCAAACTCAAAACATTTTTCTCAAAAAAATATTTACTCTCGAACAAAATACAAGACCAAACATTAGATATTTCGTCCAATAGTGAGGGGCTATATGATGTATATGTTAGTAATACACATTTATTTATAAGGTTAAAAAACTAAATTTTTATATATAAGCCACACAATAAAATATATATCCTATCATACCACATAACTTCCAATACCACTATAAATACTCAAAATATTATTTTTTAACACAAAGTCACTATTCATTGAGGTGACCACTCAATACACTCTTTTTCAAAAATTCTCTCTCTATAATCATAACCTGATGAATCATTGTGTTGAGAGTAAAATTTTCATTCCATTATTTCATTAAAATCATAACCACATCAATATATATATATATATATACATGTTGTTTGTCATTTATGTATGCATAATTAATATATAATTTGTTAATGATAATGCAGTACTAGCTACATATCTATATATATGTGTATGTAGAAAACTGCTATCAATTATCTTTTCCATTAAGCAAAAAAAATTCAATTCATCAATTAATAACAATAGAAAAATGCAATATATATATATATAGATGAGTCCCATAATTAATATCCAACCAAAATATTTATCTTCTAACACTATATAGCTGGAAATAAGCAGTTGATCATATTAAATAATAATAGCCTTTGCGATCTCAATGATTAACAAGGTTGGTGGAATGGAATATATATATATATATATATGTGATTATAATGAAATTTGTAGTCTGGAAATATTGTCTGCATTAATTAATTATTACAAAAAAAGAAAAAGAAAAATCAAAGAAAGAGAATGTATAGGTAGAAAGTTCCATGGGAGGAGGGCTCGTTTCATTCATATATACCCATTTTCGACTTGTTCCATACACTACATTGTAATTTTTTGAATCAAACAAATTAAGGAATTGAAATTCATAAAATCAGTAATTAATTAATTGAAGTCAAATATACTACGACAACTAGGTACGTAGTCTTGCGTATGACAAACAGGCAGTGGCAGGCATCATTAATTTGGAAGAGTCAACGCGGGGGGCTATTTACGTCAATATGAGTTGGCGCGTGGGGGACCCACCTCCCGAAAACAAAACCTCCAAGTGTCCAGCTTAGAAGTTTCCAAACCCCTTCAACTTGCGCTTGCGTGTGGCATCATCCACCACCAACTCTGCAGAAACCGGCAGTTGTGCGTTAATGACAAGCCACGCCTACAGCTGAGACCCGCTTCCCACGACTGACTCTCTCTCTCTCTTACAGCCACAGCCCAAGAAATCAAGAATAATAAATAGTAATTGAAGGCCACTTGTTTTCAGTTTTGGTCATCTTTCTTTCTTTCTTTCTTTCCACACGCACACAAGAAATCCCAAGAAAGTCCCAGAAACAAAAACTCATCTTACCTCTCAATTTCCATCTATCTTTCCATTTTCCCAAGAAAAGAAAACAAATTAAACTGATCAAAGAAGAGCAGCAGAGCAGTTGATTGATTTTGTATGTGAGAAAAGAGAGAGTTTGGGAATTAGAGGAGCAAATATGGGAGCTGCAGAATTAGCTCAAGTGGTTGTCCCAAAGACTACTCAGACCATCCCTTTCCCTGCCTTGGATTTGGATGTGCCCTCTTCTCAACTTGTAAGCTTTTTCACTGCTTCCCTTCCCTTCTCAATTATATATGTTTTCCACAAATTCACTTGTACTTCCACCCAACAACAATTTAAGAAGAAAAAATCGAGGAAACTCATAATTCACCACGTATGATCATTTTTCAAGATGGATTAACATGAATTCCAGGCATTAATTTCCTGTATTTGCAATGAATCTATTTTGACATGCCAGTTTGTAATTATTTATGCCTGGCCTCTCAGGATGTTAAACCTCCAGAAACCCCTGTGCTGCAATTTGTTCCCAGCATTCGTTCTGGTAGTTTTGCTGATATTGGTCCCCGAAGGTACATGGAAGATGAGCACATAAGGATTGATGATCTATCTGCACACTTAGGCTCGCTCATCACTTTTCCTCAACCAAGTGCCTTCTATGGGGTTAGTCACTTTTTGCCCTTGTTTTGTTTCCGTCTCCATTGAGGTTATCATGCTCCCATCTCACCGCCTCATTTATATCTTGTTATTAGGTATTTGATGGTCATGGAGGACCTGAAGCAGCAGCCTATGTTAGAAAGAATGCTATCAGATTCTTTTTTGAAGATCCCAAGTTCCCACAAACTTCTCAACTTAATGATGCATTTCTACTAGAGGTTGAGAACTGTCTACGCAAAGGATTTCTTCTAGCAGACATGGCTTTGGCTGAGGACAGCAGTGTCAGCACTTCTTCTGGAACTACTGCTTTGACAGCTCTGGTCATCGGAAGGTATATTTCTCTTCTTACTCTCTTCATAAATTGGATTTCGTTAAGAAAACTTCTTCTGCTGACCAAGAATGGATGGTACAACACATCATAAAGCACACCTTTTTGAGCCCATGCTGAATGTTGCTATTCTGATGAAACTTGACCCCTTTCTGCTACTTTTTCTCGTGACTAAGTAACTCTTTACTTGAATACAGGCTTCTAATGGTGGCAAATGCCGGAGACTGCAGAGCAGTTCTCTGCCGGAAAGGCAAGGCCATCGACATGTCTCAAGATCACAGACCGAATTATGCATCGGAGAGGAGGCGTGTTGAGGAGTTGGGTGGGTTCATCGATGATGGTTATCTCAATGGTGTTCTCTCAGTTACTCGGGCTCTAGGAGACTGGGATATGAAGCTACCCCGGGGTTCTTCCTCGCCCCTTATTGCAGAGCCAGAATTTCGACAAATTATTTTGACAGAGGATGACGAATTCCTCATAATTGGATGTGATGGCATCTGGGACGTTATGTCTAGCCAGCAAGCAGTTAGTCTTGTGCGTCGTGGACTGAGACGGCATGATGACCCTGAGCAAAGCGCCAAGGACCTTGTGATGGAGGCGCTCCGGCTCAACACTTTTGACAATCTCACGGTCATCATTGTTTGTTTCAATTCCCTGGATCCCATCGAGACATCTTCAACACGACAAAAAAGACTCAGGTGTTGCAGCCTATCTGCAGAGGCTTTGAGCAGCTTGCGGAGTTTCTTGGACGGAAGCAGCGGCCGCTGATTGTATTTTAATCTTTTTCTCCACATTGCCCATTTATTTGAGGGAAGGAGGCTGTTTGTGACTGCTTAATCCGGTTGAGCAGTACAAGCAACTGTTAGCAGTTTTCTTTAGAAACTCTACCGTGTCATGTTTATCACTAATTGTACTGTGGCGTGGCGGAATCTGAGACTGAGAGTGGATGTACATAACAATTGGTTGGTAGGTAGGATGGGGGTGTAAAGATAGTGCCAATGGTGAAGGTTGATGATGACTTTAACAACCTTCATCTTGGAATTGTAGTCTATTGGTGTTGGCATATGATGATCCTTCAGCGTAAATAAAATCATATTCAGTTATTTCTCGATTTTCTGCAGGTTAACAGCAAACATCTCTGCCATCCATTATGTTTTTCTACATCTACTTATACAGGAAACATCTCTCTCTCTCTCTCTCTCTCTCTCTCTCTCTCTCTCTCTCTGTGTGTGTGGGATAAGGAGTTTTTGTCGCACAAGTACTGGCAGATTATGTAAAAAGTAAAACTTTTTTAACATTATGAAAACATGATTAGGAGCATAGGTCTTTGGAACTTGGAACATAACATAATGGAGAAAAGCAGCCAGGAATAGTAATATTCTCATTTCTCGCCTAAAGCCAATTGAAATATTTAAATAGTCGTGTTGTCTAGTCAACATTATGGGCCGCCTGTTAACATACCAACCAACTTGTAAGATAATGTCAAAATTTTCATGGATTGCTACGAATAACAACATGTAACCACAACAGCTACAACATAGATGGCCAAACTCATTTCTTTCAGTTTTCTCTCTTCCCTCACTAACACAAAACGTGGAAGCGCAACTCGGGAACGTGCGAGCTGGATGCTCTTGTTTTTAAAACTGCCAAAAACACATGCTATGCAATAGATAGGCTGTCACGGGGAATACCAAAAAGCATCTATAAAATGTGCAATAAAGAATTCAACTTTACACGTTATATGGCTGTGTCTCACAATTCTTCCATTTACTTCCACTTTGCGGATCTCAGCAATGAGAAAGAAAATTGGGAATGAACTCAATCACTAGGATATTATGCAGTTGATTCAGCTGAGTAGCTTTTTGCAAATCTTGCAAATCGTTCCAAACCTCGTAACAGCAAGCTTTCCAGAAAAGGTTGCAATGCCTATTTGAGCAGATCATAGTGAGATTAGTTGGACTGCAGAATTCCAGTTCAAGCCACAACAAAATACGTTATCAACCAGATAAATTCCAAGCTTTTTACAGCAATAACGGCCAATGCTAGATTACTTATAATTTGTCATAAAAACAAACAATTGTCACTTCACTTATTTAGTTAGAAATTAAATTGTAAGCAATGGCTTCTCCAGTAGAGTCAGAATACTTACAGATGCCACTGGAGTCAGCAGTTGAGGAACTTCATATGAAACAGTAAGCTGAAATATAAAAAAATCCAATGTGAAACATGTCGTAATTATCAAGTAGCTAAAACTGGTTCTGGACATCATTCTTGCTGCTGAACGACTTCAGTCTTTGCTTTCTTGTGACAAGTTTTTACATTTTTCACAAATATCTCTATCATGGAGAGGTCCTTGGATAAATATTTGAACTTATTTTACAGGAACTTATCAATGTTCACTTTGTTACCTATTCCAAATAAGGATGCATCATATTAGATACCACTGGAAATATAATTTACAGGCATATGTCACAAAAAGCAATACAGATAGAGCAATTAAAGAAATATAAAGTCAGATAGTTTGACGAAGCCATACTTCTACAACACAAGAACCAGCACCTTTAGGGAAAAACCTCACAGCTCCTCTGCAACATAAGTGCACAAAAACAGGGTCAAGCATAAGTTTAGGGAAGATGTCTTATTACATTTATTATTTTTGTGTGAAGATAAATATTTATTGAAATACTTCTTCCTTCATCTCTTATCCATGAAAATCTCATATACCATTCAGTTTCCAACAAGTCCTGATTGCATGAAAACACATTTCTTATAGGTGAAGTCACAAAACCTGATACCTAATTTCTAATGGTTCGATCAATAAAACAAGGACCAAAGAATGCATCAATGATCAAAACTTTGCAAATTAACAAAAATACAGCTCTGGCATTGATGTCATGCATTTTTACTGGAAAAAAGCATCTTGCTAATTCCCACATAAGATTTGTCAATCATAAAATTTCAATTACCTATTCGGAAGACCCTCAAGAGATCTCCAGTGGATTTTCTGGTTTGGTATAGGCTGCAAGAAAGTAGCCTCAGCGCAATACACCGTAAACAACAAAATTGCATTAAAGATGGTGAAAGAAGCAAGGTATTTAGCTCTACTTTTTTCCTTTAACAGTTACCTGCATATTTCGAGCAAGCCAAGAGAATTCTATATCACGTCCAAATGCTTTATACTTCAGTGACCATCGTGATAGGTCAGGTTTATCCTCTAGAATCTAAAACCAGAATTAGCATCAATTATCCAAGTTTAGAAAACTCAAGGTGCAATGAACTAGCTTGTAGCAAGATTTATTAATGACAAATGGAAGTGAGAAAACCAAATAGCGAAAAAATTTATATCTTGACCACTTTATGTCTCTGACAAATAATTCTCATCACACACAAAACATGCCCAAAATAGAATAGTTCAATGTTGAGAAAACTTGAAGAACTTCCCTTTTGAATTTGATTGATCGTCCATAGGAAAAATAGTGGGTATTTGATGAAATTTAAGGTAAGAAAAAGGGCAACATGAACATATATGGAGCTCAAAAGTGGACAAGGTGAAAAGGCAACTATTCCTCACCTTTACAGATGAAATGAAGGGCATCCACTGAGGAATGGCTTCACGATCAGAGTAACATTTATAAGCAACTGAAGTGGGCAAATCAATTTCCATCTTTACACTGCAATAGGAAATGGGACTCAACTTTTAAAGTACTTGATTACTTGGCTATTTCGATATATTACCAGATTAACCACTTCCATTAAATCAAATATCATCAAAATAAGAAATCACAACCATCAGTAATAAACCAACTTCCTCCGCATTCAAGAGGAGAAAAGAGAAAAAAGAAAAGGGAAATGGATTACGTGCAATCTTGCCATTCCATGACAGGAGAGATGGATCGTCGGAGTTTGACGCCGGTAAGGTAATAACGAGAGCCCCTTTTCCGGGGCGCATAATATTTGGTGAAGTTCCGGAGCTTGTTGGCGCAAAATTGGGAAGATAACGGTAGAAGGCTGGACTTTTCCGGGCAGAGGGTTCGCTGGTTAACTAGAGCTACCACCGGGGTTGCTGCAGCTACAGACATTTGCGGAAAGAAAGGAAGAGCCGTCGATCAGATGTATAGGGAGATTTTCAGACAGCCTATCAATTTTCACCGTACTATTTTAGGATTTGCGTGTAAAAGTATAGATTAAGGTACAGTTGGGTCGGGTTGCTGGCAGCGGTGACTGATTTAAATTTTTTTTTTTTTCTTAACAAAAATTGTGGCACCGGGTTTTAAGCTAGCGGTGCCACTCAAAATTTTAAAGTCCCCAAATCCACTGTAATTTCTTAATTTTTCTTTTCTTTGACAATTTTTAAATAATTGTCCCCTTATTCTTATCAATTATTTAACTAATTAGTTAAATTTCAAATATGTTATAAGCTCTTGAGATAAACTTTTAAGCCAAGCATTTTGTGAAAATTGTAATATATTGATGGGCTGTACCAGAAAATGGTAATAATAATAATTTCGAATAGAGATATAAATTAAGTTAGAAACCTCGTCCATGAAATATCTCTTATATCAATTTTGATTTCTTTCACAGAAAAAGAAAAAAAAAAAAAAGGGGGATGTCCTTCACCACATGAACAATCATTTACAAGGCGAATGCAAGTGATCATCTCTGTCCAGTATATGAAAGAAGGTACACTTGCAATAACTGAGAAATATGATGAGAGGGATTAGAGTTGAAATATGAACCCATCTATTAATACTTACAATTTTCTGGTTTCAATTGGAAGGAATAATTCCATGCAAATGCCCAGCAACGGAAAACTCAGTAAAAATAGGAGGAGATGATAGCAATAACAAGAAACTCAATATCTGTACCAATATACACCACATATTTGGCCTACTTTAGGCCCTCCCACTTTTCGCGTATCCAAGACACACACAATTGTACATAAACTGATTCCAGCAACAGCAGCAATCCTGTACCTCCTGAAAGAATAGAAGTCTGATTTGAGGGGAAATTTTTTAGAAAAAAGAAAGAAAAGATCATCAACTAACATCCACTCTGGAATACACAAAAATATGATCAGAAAGGAAATCCTTTATTCAAGTTCTTCTTCGAGGACTCTGCTAATCGTCTAATACATTTTGCACTCTTAAAGGTTGTCATCAATTCTTCAGCTACATTCTCAGGGTGACAAGTGATAAATGCTGATACAAACCGCTTATCCGACATCCTCAATGCTCTCAACAACGCAGGTCCCTTAATCTGAGGAACAATTCCCATATCTTCTATTTTACACGCCAGCTGGAAACGTGGTTTTAAGACAGTTTCCAAATTAAAGTACAGCAGGAATGGGTTTCGAAGTACCACATTGGCTGATAACCTCATTGTGCCCAGTATAAAAGTCATGTGTCTCTGAACTTTATCAATGGATAGTGTCAAAACAAGTGGAGAACGTCCAATAAGACCAAATATCTCATCCTCCAAAAGCCCATATTTCTCCATGTTCATCACCTTTTCACGGATGGTTTCTATGCGAGATATGGCAAAGAGGGAAACCACATGTTTATACATTTTGGATTCCTTTGAGACTCCAGTTTTACGGATGTAATCAATCTTCTCATCATCCAGGGTAGTTCGTGGAATCAAAGTGGGCCGAGACAGAAGCACAGTGATCAGGTCCCCTTTGCTAAGTCCCATCGATTCGTATATGGCAATGACAGGTTTGACTTTATTGTGGAAGTCATAGGTAAGAAGAGAAGGATTGCGTACAATAGCCTTGACTAGGACCTGCCTTGATCTAAACAATGCCTCAAGATATTCAAGGCGTTCATGCAACCAGACATTGATTTTGCAGTTGAGAAAGCGGGGACGACAATGTACCATTCTCACAAGGTCAGTGGATTTGATGCCCAAGTGAGAAAGTATTTCAAGCTTGGACTGAAGGATCTGAACGTCCATTTTACGTAAAGATGGACGTCGCTCAAAAATCTTGGATATATCACTCTCACTACAACCCCATTCTCTGAAAACACCAGCTGAGTCTTTAGTTTTGTCTCCAACACTAGCTAAATCTATCTGTTCATGTAGACTTTCACAAGCTGTGGTATTGAAAAGGCTAGACTTTATAACATAGGAAGGTGAACTGAAGGGCAATAACTCAAAATTCGGAAAGCGGATACCATCAGTCTTCTGCAGTTGATGTAGGCCCTGTAATTAATAACGACATAAATAATAGTTATTTATAAACCACTTCCAATATAATAAGTGAGAGCCAGAACCATTGGCACGTAATATACCGTGAGACTGCAATAACAGTTGGGAAAAAGTAATAGGTACAGAAGGAGACAAAGAACCAGCTATTCAAATCAAGTTCCTACATTTCTAATAGGTTCATGCCTGATTATCCTGTTTAAATATTAGTAGTAAAAGAGGGGCAAAATGAGGAATGGTTTCATAGAGCAACATATCATAAACTTAGGTGTCTAAGAAGCAAACGACTTGATACACAAACAAATCTTTAGTGCAGATACTTGAGTCCTACGAAGGGAAACAACTGGTTTCCAAGTAAGGCATCAGTTCAAATACTTCTCTTCCAAGTTCTAGGAGGAGAGGAGAACAATTGGTTTATTAATACTCATCACTTGAGATGCTTCTTTTTAATTGTTAAGACGGGGAAAAGATGGTCTTTTTTCACATTGCCAAAAGATATCATACACCCCCGTTTGATGCAAAGTTAAGAGGAACATATATAGTCAATCAGAAAGATGAGAAATTCCTAGCAACCCACTTGGCACACTGGGAGTCTGGTCAACGCAAAAATGCTATTTTCAGACAAACAAAAATGGGCTTCAGGGCTCATACATTGTAACTTGACGAAATTATAGCATAAAGAAAGAATTCATGAATAAACTCAGTAGAAATCATGGTTTCTTATTATTTTGATTGTAATTAGGAGAGAAAAATATAATTACAAAGAAACTAGATTAAGCATCCACCATAATCAATGAACCGAGTAGCAAACAAACATGAAATTCTCGGAAATAAAACATAAGAAGAATAAAAATAAGAAGACCATCATGGTAAGAGAGATTCACAAACTTTGAAATTTAAAAAAAGTGAGGGACATTAGGAATTATGAGTGATTGTGGAAGAACAGACCCGCACACAAAAACATGAAGTAGAAAGGAACTCACAGTAGAGAAAGAAGTGAAAAAATGGGAGGTGTGGTTGGGCAAGCGGCGAGCAGCACCTCTGTTAAGGACGTGCAAGAATACCATTTATTTAGGCAACAGACAGAGAGAAGGAGTTGGGTAGTTGTGCTGCTCAAGTAAAAGGAGCGGGTGTTGCGGTTGCGGTTGCTGTAGCTCCTTCACTCTGCATCTGCAAGTGAAAATGGGTTTTGAGGCGCCGTTGGACGACAAAAACTGCGTATGAGATCGGCTGTTGTGCAAAATGGGCTGCCAAATATTCATTCAGTTCGTATCTACCCTGCAGCCCACCAAAGTGTTGGGTTGTGGTTGCTTGAGGGTGAGGGAATAATGTGTATGTATTGTTTAGTTTAAATATAGGCCTAATAATCCCACCACAATTGATGGGAATTGTTTTTTTTACTCAAAGCTATAAATAGTAAATAGTAAATAGTAAATAGTAGTTACTAGTTAGCAGTGATTATGATCGAATCCAGAAAGAAATTGATTTTACTTTTAGATTAAATTCTTGAATAAGATAAAAAAAAAGTATACCAACTATTGTTGATACTGATAAATTAATTAATAATGCTGCAAGTTATTTCCTTTCTGCAAAAAGGAAAGCTCCGGTATAAAATTGAAGGAAAGAATGCAATTTAATCTTGAGATATTAGAAATGAGCAAAAAAATCCCATAGAGTATATATATACACACACTAGTAGCATTTAAAGTTGGACGGCATTGATTCGATGCAGCCATTACAAAATTAATTAATCACCCAAAAGTGGCAGTGATCACTTAGAGTTGATGAAATATTAACAAGAGCTAGGAATCTACATTTTAACTCCACCATCTAATCGTATTTAAAGTTTGATGCCATTCATTCAATGTACGTAGCCAAACACCCAAAAATTGCAATCTTTTAGAGTTGATGAAATATAGGAAATTGAAAACTTAACTCCACCATATAACATTAATATTCTAATTATTTTAAATGAATATGAATTCATACATATTGAATTAATTAAGATGTAATTCACTGAATTGTTGGGCATGCATGTTGAGTTATAAATTTAATTATAATAATATATATATATTACGTATTTCAAATAATATGAAATTAATTAATTAGGATTGGCGTAATCGATTAGTAAGAACAGGTAATTAAGTACGTTTGATTAAACTACAAGTGTTGCAAAATAATGAACAAGAAAGAAGTGGGATGAATTTAGACGTGAGGTATGGACAAAACACACATTTTTTAAAGTGATTGTCGCCTCCATTATAAGTTGCTACCCCGAATTGATATGGCAATTCACTTCTATGATACAACAAGCTCCCTCAAGTCTGCAAATAACAATTTCGAAAACTATCAATAACAAATACAAAATTTGTATATGGGAATACGGAATTCAAAAATAATATATGACATATGACACTTAGTATCTATGGACATTTTTAACTTTTTCTCAAATCATTATAATGTTTAAATTGCAAATTGATTCACAACTATTATAATATTTATGCCAAAAAGTTGCACAATTCTTTCAACCAATGGTTGATATTATGCAGAAAAGGTGCATAACTTTTCCAAGAAAAAGTCCAGTCTTATTTCTTCTATTTTTTGTCGAGAAATCCGAATTCAACTTTTACAATTAAATAAAAATTAATTTCAAAAATAGATAAATAAAATTATTTAGTTCGTTTTAAGTGCCAAGTGTGTGTGTATATATATATATATGTATATTTATTTATTTTCATCTCCAATTTTTCCTCCAAGTTCTATTTTAAAACTTAAGGAGACATATCTCATTATAAATCTTTTTAGATTTCTTTCTTCTGTTAATTTGGGAGATATTTTTATTTACAAGCTATTTCCATCGATAAGTACTTATTTAATTTTTATTTAGCGATAATTACACTCTCTTTTTCTAAAATTTGATATAACTAGACATAAATTTTTTGTGGTTTGAAAAATTACAACTAGCACCCTTAAAGTTTATTTCTCTCTAACAAATTAATAAGTTTCCTTTGTTAGTCAAAATTAACTGAATTTACTGATGTTAACAAAAAAAAAATGAATTAAATTAATATTTATCCTCGATTGATTTATTGCATATTAAAAAATTAAACTATACTAATAATAATGAAAATACATCCTTATATGTATTAACACGTGAATACATATGAGGGTAATCTGATCATAAAAAGATTAATTTGACCTACAATATCAGTAATAAGTCAATTAAAAGTAAATATATATTTTATTTTTTTATTTTTTTTATTAATATCATCAAATTAGATGAATTTTAATCAATGAATAGACTTATTTGTTAGATAAAAATAAATAATGTTAAATATATTTTTTTGAATCACAAAAAATTTACATATAACTACACCAAATGTCGAGACAAAGAATCGAAGTATAATTATCCCTTTTTATTTATTTATTGGTAGCTGCTAATTTAAGCATATGAAATATTAATATAGGTGCATTAGTTGTATCTCGAGCTTTGGATCCTACTCATCACCTACCTAATAACTAGCAGTGATAATAATTCATGTATTCTGTATTGTGTATTAAAAGGGCCGACTCCACTTGACAGCAGATCCAAGACATTACACACCCTACCCTTCTATCTATTATTCCTTATATTCACCAACATTACTAATCCTGCATCTCATTCTTCTCATCAACAACACCAACATGTCAAGGTCAGCTCTTTATTCAAATATATATCTCTATCTTCATCATAGTTAATTGATTTATATATATATATATATGTTCATTCATGATGATATTTAGGTTGAAGGGTAAAGTGGCACTCATCACCGGCGCCGCCAGTGGCATCGGCGAGGCCGCCGCAAGATTATTTGTTGAACATGGCGCCTCCGTGGTTGTGGCTGACATTCAAGATGAATTAGCCCATCAATTGCTGGATTCAATCAACTCGGAGAAGGTGAGTTATCATCACTGCGATGTAAGAGATGAGAAACAAGTGGCGGCCGCCGTTAGTTACACGGTGGACAAGTACGGGAGTCTGGATATCATGTTCAGCAACGCTGGAATAATCGGGCCTCTGACAAGCATATTGGATCTTGACATGGATGGATTGAACGAGGTTATGGCCACAAACGTACGTGGCGTGGCCGCCACTATAAAGCACGCCGCCCGGGTTATGGTGGATAGGAAGATAAAGGGGTCCATCATTTGCACGGCAAGCGTGGCGGCGTGCATCGGGGGAGCGGGGCCACACGCATATTCGGCTTCGAAACACGCAGTGGTGGGGCTGGTAAAGTCGGCATGCGGGGAGCTGGGGATGCATGGGATAAGAGTGAACTGCATTTCACCGTACGGGGTGGCGACGCCGCTAGCGTGCAAAGCGTATGGGCGGAAGCCGAGTGAAATAGAAGCCAACAGCAGTGCAGTGGGGAACTTGAAGGGAGTGGTATTGACGACAAAACAGGTAGCTGAGGCGGCATTGTTTTTGGCTTCGGAGGAGTCGAGTTATGTTAGCGGACAGAACTTGGCGGTGGACGGAGGGGTTACGGTGGTTAGCAACCGTTATGCGTCCTACTGAACTCAACTCACTCATCATCGATGATGATGATGATGCATTGCCGCCGGTGCTATTCTGATTTCAGTTGTTCTTTTCATCTATTTTTGTGAGGGTGTGGGTGTGGGTGTGGGTGTGGGTGTGGGTGTGGGTGTGTGTTTTTCTTTAATCAATAATAAAATAAATAAATATTGAAGGAGAAGAGTGGAATTTGAATGAATGGGGGATTGGGCATGTGAGTTTCCTAGTAATACGCGATGCATGTACGTTTGCGATTTTAAATTTGATGTGCAAAATTCATTCCAATATGAATGTCAACTCTTTTTGGTGCAGCTACCTCGTCTCCATCCTTATTTAATAATTCCAAATCAAACTACTTCTGCAGTAATTAATTTAAATAAATTTATCATCAGCCCACTCTCAATTTCAATCCTCTCTAAATCCTTCAATCAAAATCAAACCCTAATTGTGAGCTCAAACCAAAAGCACAGCCCACCCATGTAATTATCAAAATAACTAAATAAATAAAACAAGTCCAATCCAGCATCTATTCTATCTCCTTTGAATTTAAAAATACATTTACTAACAGCCCATTTAAGGGTTTAAAAACGTCCTAATACTAGACATTAATAATCTGAACCCATCCTAAGATGGATTTTTTGGATTGATCCATATTAGTTTTAAACCCACATAACCCAACTCATTATAGACCTTGATACGTCCTTGTACTTCTGGTCTTATTCTTTTGCAGTGTATGTATTGTATTTCGCAAAAGAAATATGGGGGTAAAAGAGCAACTTAAAGAAAGCAATCAAGGCTAAAGCTATTTCTTGGGCAATAATTGTTGTAGCAGGGTCTCAATCAACTTTGATCCAACCAATCAATATTAGAATAAATATATTAGACTTATTATGAAATGAATTATTTTTTTTTAAAATTATATATAATAAATTATATTTTGTTTGTGTAATTAATTCAAGTTTATGGCTAAAACTTCCCACCCCATGGGACTACTCTGTCTGCTTCCAGATTTCCCTAGTCCAATACATAATCACAATCTTCCGTTTCTCCCCACCTACTCTCTGCTATCTCTAATTATTATCCATTGTATTAGATCTGTATTGACTTCAATCTCTTCACACACGCGGAGGCTCTAAGGAAATCCAAATGGACAACTCCGACGCCAAAGAAATCCTGGGATTGAAATACTGGTTGCAGTGGCAAGTACTGGTTTGTGCACTCATCTTGCTCCTCACCACAGCCCTCGCCATCCTCCTGCTCCGCAAGAGGGGCAGTCGGGAAAGGGCCTCGCTCAAGCCCCCCGATCTCTGGACCCCATGCTGGAGGAACCTCCATCCTCGATGGCTTCTTTTCTACCGGGCTTTCGCCTTTATTGCTATGGCTTACTTGCTGTATCAGACTGTTGCTGCTTTCGGATTCTTTGTCTTCTTTTTCTACACCCAGTACGTTATTCGGGTTTCTTTCTTTCTCTCATCCAGCAAGTATATTTGTAGGTAGAATGCCCATTTGAAATAACATGGTAAACTTCAAGCTTTTTTACACTTGTTCGTTTTGTTTTAAATCACAAAGAAATGTTTTTCACATAATTTTCTACTGAATACATTTACTAAACCTCAATTTCCTAACCTGCAATTAGATGCTATAAAACAAGATTTCATGCAATATAGCCTTTAGGCAAATCATGGCATGAGAATGCTCGCAGAACAAATCCATACGCAAACCTCTGTAGCAATTCGGAATTTGGGATTCAGCCATGCCACCAAAAAAAACCCGAACCTATGCATTGCAATTTTAATTGAGTGGAAGTGGCTAATTTAAAAGCCTGCTTCACCTCATTTTTATGACTTTTAAGTTAGAAAAGATGAATAAGCATGTTCGTCCATACAAATATATTGAGACTTCACTTGCAAAAGCGTTTCCAAGTAGCAGGCAGAATGAAGATGATTAGATAATTAGGAAAATGTTATTCTTACATATGCCTAGGCATGAGGAAGAGGGGTGGAGAAACCAGGTTCATTTTTCCCATCCTTAGTCTTTCCTTCATCCTCTCAGTTTATAGTATTCCTTTGTTCAACTTACAGTGTATCTGCAAGCACCATCTGATTTTGTGTAACTTGCTTTGCAGGTGGACTTTTGCATTGGTCATGGTCTACTTTGCAGTATGTGCTTACATTAAAGTTTCCCTTTCAATTGTCTAGACTGTTAATGATGCAGTGATATACAGTTATTGCCCTTCACATTTGATCTGGATTACAGAATACGGACTTTTCTGAGTTATAATTGTTCAACTGCAGCTCGCTACCATTGTATCAATTCAGGGTTGTAGGATCTATGCCAGGAAACCTCTTGCTCAGACTGGGGAGCGAGATAAATTTATCAAAAAGGATTCAGAAGATATCGACTCTGGAAAACCTTCAGTCTCCAAACAGAGAAAAAGCAAAGGAGTTATCAAGTTAGAATTTCATCACAACCCAACCCCAACTGAGCAACTTGGATTTCTGGAGAATCTTTTGCAAATTATTTATCAGGTTAGTCAGTTAGTGCATTCAATTTCCATCTCTCTCTCTTTTCTTTCTTAATGTAGTTTGCAGGCATATTGACCTTGTATACTTGTACTTCCTATCCTTGTTCACAAGATGTTATGCCTCACCTAATGAGGATTAGTGATGAACACTTACCGATATGTCAACTGCACCTTACATCAGAATTAGGTCAAACAACTCTTAAAAGAGAGGTTATCTTTTTTTCCTGCTCCAGCAATTTACTTTTGGTTCTTAGAATCTCATGTGAAATGAGATAATCTAATGTAAAAGGGCAAACACCTAAAAAGAAAATAGGAGTAAAGATGGGCCTTTTATAGGTAATCGTTTGTATTATGTTTGCAAGGCCAGCCATGCACAATTGGTCCGGTTCCCATTTTTTGACGACTACTACAGATGTCTTTAGGATACAAACACATATGTCAACTGGTATGAATTGAATGATGTGGCTGCCTGAATTCCTCACTGTCATTGTTTCAGTTCTTAAGCATTTGATTCTTAATAGAGCTAGAACTTCCTAGTCATTCTTTCCTCCTGAATAAGCAAATGGCGATGAATGCTGAAATGCAATTCTTTATTTTGAGGTGGGTGCCATGCGATCTACATTCTACAGGCTACACGGCATTCCTAACAGATTTCAACTAATACTAGATATTTGTCTGTTAACAGACCTGTGCAGGTGCTGCTATGCTTACAGACATTGTCTTTTGGTGTCTTCTGCTCCCATTCATGACGGGTGAAGATTTTCAGCTTACCCTGGTGAGAATTTATCCTTTCTACATCTCTTAACTCCGGCCTCTGTTTATTTCTCCAAGTCTGAAGTCACGTATATCTCTGTTTTGTGTTCAAACTTCAGCTGTTTGATTTATTCTAGTGTTCCCAAATATTTAATTGACTGTTGAAAAAGTCAACTCAGGAAAGTTGAAGAACATGTTTGAGGCTGAATTCGCTACCAATATGCCCTTTTACTCTCTGTGTAGGGATGAGATGGTGAATAATCAGTAGGACCGTAACCTATATGTCTCCTGAACATAGTGGGAATTACATCATTAATAAATCGCGAACTAACAACCATAGGATCCCTTCATTCTACGTCCTTACCCATCAACATTCTTGTTGCGAAGTCTTAACATTTCATCTATGTCAACTAATGGCAGTTGATTGGATGCATGCATTCTGTAAATGCTGTTTTCCTTATCCTTGAGTCTGCTCTGAATCGTTTGGTAAGCTTTCGAGTTCCATCCTAATTTCTCCACCTCACTGCAGACTGACTTAATGGTTAGGTCCTTAACTATATTACATGTTTTGAGCTAATCAAGTTTATATCCATGTTTCAGCCGTTTACGTGGTTTGGTCTTGTCTATTTTGTGCTGTGGAGCTGTGCTTATGTTGTTTTCCAGTGGGTTCTTCATGCTTGTTGTTTTACATGGTAATTGAAGACCTCCCTATACCTTTTATACGGTTGTACTCATAGAATAACAAAGAATGTACATGATCCTTTTCAGTTAAACTCTTGAACACTTCACCAACTTCAAAGGGTCTTTGTGCAGGTGGCCATATCCTTTCTTCGATCTGTCAACTCCATGGGCTCCGCTCTGGTAAGAATTTTCCTCTTCAATTCTCACCACTTAAAAACTGCTCATCACCTCTCATACTGGAAATATAAAAATCTTCAGGTATCTTGCTTTGGGATTGGTTCATATTCCCTGCTACGGATTGTATGTACTGCTTAAGAAAGCAAAAAATGCAGCTTTCTCCACAATGTTTCCTCAGAAATTCGTGAGGTCAAATTAGTACTATACATCTTCAGAATATAGAGGCTGAAAAACAACTTATTTCTGAATTCTGTAAAGAATTCCCCATCTCAAAGATTTACTGAAATGTGGAATATGCAAGCACCAAACGGGCAAAAGGAAAATTTCTAACAGCCTCTCTCGCTTCGCAGGGCATCATCAGAGAAGAAACAGGTTTAAGCACACGACAAGGTTTGATATACTTGGAAGCCACGGATTTCATTGGGCATTCCAATAATCCATCTCGCACATTCTTGAAAGAAATTGGGTTACTTTAAAGAAATCATACACACCACTAGTGTTCATGTGGAACAACGTATTATCCATCCTCCAGGTTTATTCCGTTAGTTCTAGATTTTGCTATTCACCCACCAAGTGTAACTTTTTCCATAGTGCTAATTCCCAATAAAGAGGTAGAATTACAATTTCATAATCAATAGCATTGAGAGATGCACAAATGTCATTAAACTCTCACCTAATGACGAGAAAAGGCATACAACATCTTACATGATCAAACCATTTATCTTGAAATATATACATAAAAAAAAGCAACTTATTCAATCATCCTTCATACACATTATCATAAAAAATTAACTCTACCCAAGGATGGTATAAACAAAATCATCAATTGCTGCGCAGGTGCTCTTAGCAACAGAACACCGGAAATTCAGTCAAAACCAAATGAGAGATGCAGTTCAAATAATTACATCCATTCTACATTAGATAAAAGCAATCCATAGCTTATAAACCGAAATGCAAGCAAAGGCTCGACTCTCCGGGGGCATCAAACTTATACAAGATAGCATCTCAACAACTTGAGATGCTAAATAGTTTGGCCAACTTATCAGGGCTAAACAAACTTCATGCCAAGTATTGCACCATGAAAAGAATGAGCACCATCAACAACAAAGCATCTTTCCTTCGTTCAGAGAAAACAAACAATCAACATATAGAACATTGAAGTGTAGCACATATGAACTGATGCATGAGGAACTGTATACAGTCCTCTTTGATTCGAATCAAAATTTCAACTTTAGTTCAAGTTTCCATTCGCATTTGTTCATGAAACTACCCGTGTCCATTAGTGAAGAGGCAACACATAATACCCCAACGTAAATTCGGCGGGAACTAGTTAGATGCCACTAACAGACATCTTCCGTCAAAAAAACCCGCAAGTTAAAACAAGAATATAAACCCACCAATAACACGTTTAATTAAATGCACAGAGAGATGTAAAGTCAGACAACAGAATAATCTCCTCCGTCATGAACATCCACACACACACACATACACACACATATATTCCCATAATCATATCAAACATCGGCCAGAATTTTACCATCAAAATCCATTACTAATTCTGGATAGTGTAAAAAAATCTAACAAAATATAACACAGAGGCAGCATAAACTGTAAACAAAGTTAAAATTAAAATTTCAAAACATCACTTAAACCAAAATCCATAATTCCAAATACCTAGATAATTGTCATAAAAATCGTTCGCAAATGACGATGTAACTCAAAAAAAAAGAAAAAAAAGAAAAAACGCTCATGAGATAAATTCCAAAGCTCAATCACCACCGGCCTTGTTGTAGACGTATGTGAGCCCACACTTACCACAGTAGTGCCTGTCAAAATGATTGGCCATGAAAGTTCCAGCACCGCACTCGGCATTTGGACACTCTTTCCTCAACCTCTGCACCTTTCCCGAATCGTCAACCTTGTAAAACTGGAGAACAGCGAGCTTCACCTTCTTCTTCTTGTGCTTGATCTTCTTGGGCTTGGTGTAGGTCTTCTTCTTGCGCTTCTTAGCACCCCCACGAAGGCGGAGGACGAGGTGGAGAGTTGACTCCTTCTGAATGTTGTAGTCGGCGAGAGTGCGGCCGTCCTCGAGCTGCTTTCCGGCGAAGATGAGGCGCTGCTGGTCCGGAGGGATGCCTTCCTTGTCCTGGATCTTGGCCTTGACGTTGTCAATGGTATCGGAGGATTCGACCTCAAGGGTAATGGTCTTACCCGTTAGGGTTTTGACGAAGATCTGCATCTTCGCGGCGGAGGAATTCTCTGGGATAGGGTTTAGGCGTGGATGCAGTGGGATGTGAGAATAGGGAAGAAGGGAGAGGCGCCCTTAAATAGATTAGGGTTTTGATGATGGGTGGGCAGTGGGCTTTGAGAACTGAGTTGGACTAAGTTATTTATTGGGCCGACTTATGGGCTGATGAAAGGCAGCCCATTGAGATGTGCCTGAAATTCTTCGAGTGAGCCGGGTTTTCCAGTTGTCTTCTAAGCTTACAATCAAAAATGCAAAAAACAAAGCAGTGGAGTGGAGAGAGATTGTGGGGTAGGGTAGGGTTTAAGAAGAGCAAGGCAGGCAGGCAGGCAGGGGAGGGAGAAATGGCAAGTCACTGCAAATTTTGGCTCCCCAAGAAGAAGAGATTTTGTGCAAACTCCCCTCTCTTTGATTCTCCGTAATATCGCTCTCTCTTCACTCACACCCACACATACACCTACACGCACGCATTCATCTTCTCTTCCACTATGCCTTCCTACTCATGCTGTCTTCTTAATTTCAATGGTTTAGATTCTGCGGGAACCACACCCAGAGGTCTGATGCACACTGGATTCCCTGCCCAATCGACCCTTCTCAGTAATCCCTAACCATATCTCTTAATTTACGACCATTTACTGTAATCACCAGCACTAGCACTGATTTCTTTTGATAATAATAATAATTGTGCTTGCTTGACAGCTCTGTGCTTGAGGAAAATCTTCAAAGTCACTTGAACAGATGCCCATTGCTCAAACAAGCTCAGTCTCTCTCGTGTCAACCTTTCTACAAAAAGGGAATTAATGCTGGCAGAGAAGATGAAGAGGAAGAAGGAGAAGAAATGGACGTCCTCCCCAAAGATTCTATCGTTACTTCGGAGATGAAAAGGAGTGCGGTCTATGCCATGTCCGCGCCCAAATTCTTGGAATTGATTGCTAAGATCAAGTCCGTTCATGCATCGATATGCAATAGCATTCCAGATTCTTTCAGGATTCCAGAAGCTTGTAGCATTTGGACTAATAGAAAAGTTGACAAGTATTTGACGAACTTCACATCTTTATATATTTTTATGCAGATAGGAGTACCAATTGGACTTCAATTTCATTGAGTATATGCTGATTTCAGGAAATTACCGTATCAGGAGAAGCATGTTTTACAGCAGGCTTCAATTCTTGGGAATTTAGAAGAGTTTGGGGTGTTAAGAAAGGCTTCTTTGATTTCTAATGCAACAACTGAGCAGTGTGATTCTAATAGAGAGTCTGAGATGGATGCTGATGTTTCTGCAGTGGTTGAGTTTGGAGCTGGAAGAGGCTACTTGACACAGATGCTTGCTGATTGTTATGGGATCAAGAAGGTGTTATTGGTCGAGCGCAAGTCATATAAGTTGAAAGTGAGTTTACCTTAAACCAATTTTTGCCTTTTCTTATTGTGTATTGGCAGTAAAATGTGATGATTTGTTTGAGCATAGAATTTCAATACAATTGTCAACCAGATGAATGATTCTAATCTGTCGATCTGCTAACTGCTACTCTTAGGCTGATCGGAGTTTGCGACAGAAAGAGAGCTTAGTATTAGAGAGGTTGAGAATTGACAGTAAGGTTTCCTGATACTTGTTTTCACCAATGCTTGAAATCATAACTTGTTTAATTTTTTTCCATGTTAGATTCTTTTGCTGTTTGTTTTATGTCTTGGAAAATGCATGAATGATAAGCTTCCTAGACTGTATGTAAGAAAGAAGCTCCCTACGTACTTG
Organism: Sesamum indicum; assembly: GCF_026168435.1. NCBI lineage: Eukaryota > Viridiplantae > Streptophyta > Magnoliopsida > Lamiales > Pedaliaceae > Sesamum > Sesamum indicum. The sequence goes on from NC_142662.1 coordinate 27,797,031, forward strand.
AATGTCACTCAGCAATATGTCACAAAAAGATTTTATATGATTGAATACAAGTGTGTCACTCAATTAACCTAGGTAGGATCAAATACTAAATGGCTGAATTCTTTTCGGAGTGGTTTTTGCACTTCCAGACCAACCGACTTATTGTCATACTTTTGTTTCTGTGCTCGTGCTTTCCACTTTCTTCATCCAGTGTTGTTCTAGTCGGTCCTTTTTAGCAGATATAAATGGTAAACACATCACCTAAGAACTTGGATCCATGTATGAGTAAATATAACTTAAGGTGATACTGAAAGTACTTTCTATATCTTTGATTAACTTAAATAAAATCTTGAGAATTTTGTTAAGCTAAACCTGATGGACTTGCATGACAATTTTGTTCATAATACAAGATTCAAGCTTCATCAGCTAATGTCATACAGTTTTCTACTGATTCTGGAAGTGTTTGGGCATGCCAGTTGTATTTGTTGTGTATCTGTTTCATCCCAAGGTTAATTTAGTTTTGGACTCATTTCTGAACATTATATTTGATTATATTAATGTCCTAAATTGGCAGTTGAGGATCTGAATCTGAATGCTGTAGAATCATTACAAGGAGTAGGCTATATGGCAATTGGCAAACACCTCTGTGGACCTGCAACAGGTAATTGAAATTTTTGCAGCTGGTGATCCTGTATTTATTGCCATCGGATGGGCTTATTACATGTATTGCAATTTGATCCAGATGTGACCTTAAGATGCTGCATTCGCCAATGCTCCAATGAAAATACTGATGCTCAGTCCCAGGCCAGTTGTTACCTGCGAGGCTTAGCTATTGCTACATGTTGCCATCATCTCTGCCAGTGGAAAAATTACATAAGTAAATCAACTGAAACTGTTATTCTACTTTATTTATGAATACTGTTTCTGTACACAATTTTGTCTGCATCTGGTGTATATGAATGAATGGTGGCATACACACTGTTATCGCCCTGCAGATAAGAGATATATATCTGAATTGGGTTTCTCAAAGGAAGATTTCAATGCCATTTCATGGTTTACCAGCTGGGCAGTTGATGCAGATCATGGCGCAGAATTTTCTGTCACCAATTGCTCGGCCCAACTTGAGATCATGTATGCCATTTACTCGTTTTTGTTCTTACTGTTGTTGTTCAGATGGGCGTGCCATTCGACATTCAGTTGAATTCTAATAGGATGTTTATCTGCATCCCTGTCCAATTTTTGGTTTTCTCACAAATCTTACTTTGACGAGGTTGCTCCACTCCTCCTACAGGAGTGAGAAGAAAAAGGGGTGGATGGAGTCAGAATTATGCGGAGTTGGAGATATAGTGAGGAGTATGCAGGGCATTGATAGGGCAGCGTTGGGGTACATGTGCAAGGATATCATTGATGGTGGAAGGCTGATGTGGGTCAAGGCACAAGGATTAAAATCGGAGCTTGTCAAGTATGTTCCTAGTAGCATTTCTCCTGAAAACCACCTCTTGGTTGCCAGGTAGAATATGTTCCGCTTTCCAGCCCCCATATGTTATGGGATTCTGAGGAATTTTATGTAGTAGTCATATTTCTATAGCATGTATGTTTATCTGGTTTTTGCTCCAATAACTTGTTTTTTGATTGAAAAGAGTGAACATGTAGTCATATTTCTTGTATTTTCTTCAGTTTAATGATTGGTTGACAAGAGACGCATGGGAGAGGAATCAGGAATGTGATTGCAAAACATGAAAAGTGAGTATATTATGCATTTTTCTGGAAATGGTGTTCCACTTCACTTGCACCACAAAATTATTATTGACATATAAGATAATAATAGTATGTTAATTATTTATTTAGACTAAAAGCAAAAATGAATTCCGTCTCTACCCATACATTCATTCCGAAATCAGAAGACAAGACATTTTACCCCCAAACAGAAAAAGAATATCATAAGAAACAGATAAAGTTGAAGGCAGAAGTGAGATCATCGCTTACGCATTGGGCCCATCTTAATTATCTCCTTCTTTCTCACCCAGCCCCGGCGGCGGCCCCAGACGACGATAAGTTAAGCCGAACCCGCTTCCACTTTTTCTGTCATTATCTGCCTCTCTTCTCTTTATTACTCCTGCTATTGCTATACTTATATATATTATATACAATATTGAACCGAATCGTTCTTGCTTTCCACTTAAACATCTTGTATGTAAAAATATAAAGGACTTCAGTGACATCTATTCCATCAAATATAATATAACATGTTTTTTGGTATAAAAATTAAAATATACTAGTATTTATTCAAAATTTATTATTGCACTTCTCCATCTTTTTGGTTTTTTTGCAAGGGTAATCTCGATCTAAATTGGAAGTATAGTTTTGTATTTTTTGTACTAATACTGTAATTTGTAATGCTTAATATATATATATATATATTTATTTATTTATTTTTTTGTACATTGCAAATAAAAGGAAAAGGTTGTATTGAGAATGTCACGCCCACGCATTCTAGTGAAGCAACTTCTTCTCTATCATTATCTGCCTCTCTGCTGCATATCTGCTCCACTACTTGGGAGTGACTTCCACTGCAACTCGCCTCTCCCTCCACCGCTGCCTGCCCGCTTCATATATAAATCCCGTCTACCTCAAGCCCTATTCTCAATTACCACCACCCACTGCTTTTATGGAACCCACTGGAACTATTGTCTTCACCTCCGTCGGCAGACCCTATTACGGATTCGATCTTTTCTCCCTCCAGCTCCCTTCCAATTTGGATGCCTCCTTGCTTGATTTCAGCTCCGAGCACCCCCTCACCGACGGTATATCCATCAATTTTAACGGCCAGTTTGTTGATGAGGGCAAGACTCTTGTTTATATCTCCGAGAGAACGGGGTCCGCCAGGATTTTCTTGAATTCACCTGGAAACGCGAATCCCCAACTACTCCATTCTCCACCCGAAAGCCTCTTCCATGATCGTCCTCTTATCAAGAACCACCGCCTCTACTTCATTTCGGCTCATGAACCGCCGGAGAAGCCCTTAAGGAGCTGGTCCGCTCTTTACTCCACCCGCCTCCATGAGAAGACAGCTGTTCGGCTAACACCTTACGGTTCTGTTGATTACAGCCCAGCCATCTCACACTCTGGGAACCTTATTGCCGTGGCTTCGTATGGCCCTCGATCTTGGAGCGGTGAATTCCATGATCTCCAAACGGATATTGTCGTTTTTCAGGAATCCGACCCGACCACGCGTGTTGTAGTGTGCCAGCACGGCGGCTGGCCTACGTGGTCCGGGGACTCTACCCTGTATTTCCATCGCCAATCCGATGATGGATGGTGGTGCATCTTCAGAGCTGAATTACCGGACAATATTTTCGCATCCCCTGGCGGATTACTTGCACCCATTCGTGTCACTCCGCCCGGTGTTCACTGCTTCACGCCTGCAGCTATGCACAACAGCAAAAGAATCGTCGTAGCTACTAGACGAAAGGGCAAGAATTATCGCCACATTGAGATTTTCGATGTTGAGTCTCACAAGTTCTATCCGGTGACAGAGCTGCTCAACCCCAATTTCCACCATTACAATCCGTTTGTTTCTCCAGAATCTACTTTTCTTGGTTATCATCGATTCAGAGGGGAGGGAGCCCCTGGCGAATCCACGATTCCACACCTTGACCCGGTGACTAGTCCAGTTCAAGGGCTTCGCATGCTCAGGCTCAATGGTTCTTTCCCTGCCTTTTCACCCTCGGGTGATCTTATAGTATTCAATCGTGATTTTGATCTGAATCCGGGCCTCAGAATTGTCAGAGCTGATGGTTCGAATCGCTGGACATTGTTTGAGGATCGCACAGCCTTTTATAATGCGTGGAGCCCGGCTGATGAAAATGTCATCTTCACGTCTATCGGGCCTATCTTTCAGTCGCCGAGAGCAAGTGTACAGATTGCTCGAGTCACGTTTGATCCGGAGCATCTATCAAATGATCGTGATAAGATCCCTGTGGATATCAAAATTCTGACAAAAGAAGAGACGGGTAACAATGGCTTTCCTTCTTGCTCGCCCGATGGGAAATCTGTTGTATTCCGGTCAGGACGTTCGGGGCACAAAAATCTGTACATAGTTGATGCAATTAAGGGGGAGGTTGAGGGTGGAATCCGTCAACTTACGGAAGGGCCATGGATTGATACAATGCCGAGCTGGTCACCCAATGGGGAACTGATTGCATTCTCTTCAAATCGACACAACCCGGATAATGTGGATGCATTTGGAATATACTTGATCAAACCAGACGGCACAGGTCTTAGGAGAGTTAAAGTGGCCGAATTTGAAGAAGAGCGGGAGAGGCTAAACCATGTGTGCTTCAGTGGAGATGGAGAGTGGCTGCTATTTGCGGCAAATTTGGGTGGAGTGACGGTGGAGCCAGTGGCGCTTCCGAACCATTTCCAGCCATACGGGGACTTGTACTTAGTGAGGTTGGATGGGAGTGGTTTGCGGAGACTGACATGGAATGGATACGAGAATGGGACGCCGGCATGGCACCCAAACAGAGTGTTGGGAGGAGCTGAGGAGCTAAAATTGTGTGGATTGTCTTTGGGAGGAGGGAAGAAGGGGGAGGAGGAATTGAAGGGGCAATTTGATGAACCCTTGTGGATCAAATGTGATTTCTGAACTTAGCATGCCAGTGTTAGTGCCATTATTATGTTGTATTAAGTGGTAGAAGTAGTAATGATAACAATAAAATGGGGAATGCTGGAAGCATATTCTGCTATACAAGGAAAAAGTGCTTGTTGATGTCCGGTGTGGTTGTTGAAGTTGTCTGTAATTTGCATGTTTTCAATTTCCTCATAATAATTAGCGTGTTGAAGGCAATATTCTCAACACATCATCGTCTTATACATGAACATGATTGAATTGTTTGACAAGAAGCATGAGTTTGTGGTGAGTTGTCTCATTCCCTTAACCCAAAAACTAAAACAATCTCAGCTCGATTGTTTGCAGTTCCAATACAATTCTAGCTCCAACAAAATTTTGGAAAAAATTACAAATCTTGTCTATTTTTTTTTTAATTATTGATAGACTATCATTATTATTGTTATTCAACTACTATAAACCAACCAGCAAACATTTTGTTGCCTTTGAAGTTTTGTACGACTGCATAAAAGTTTATTATTTCAACCTGCTCATATTTTTCTCATCAAAAAGAAAAATTATCTCAAACAAATTTCACTGCTCTCAATAATAATATATCATGTCACATGTAATTAACCCAATATCTTGTACACTTTACATTAACTATCATCATTATAAAAAAAATCTTTATCTAAACTAAATCACTTCATCTCGTTCTTTTGATTGAAGCGAGATAAGATAAAAATGAAATTATAAGCTATGCCAGTCATCAATCTTCATAAATACTTTGATTTATTTTCAGCCACACAACCACTACCTCAGTTTTCAATTATTTTCTGCCAAATTTGACTAGGATCAAAATCCCTATTTATACATAATTTTTTCATTTATATATTGGTTGATTTTGCGGGGTCTTATTTTGCTTGATCCACAAGTCTTTATTTCTTTGCCTTTATGTTGTGTATTTGGACCCATAAATTTTAAATCCATTCTACTTATTTGGATAATTTTATATATTAAAGTATTTAAAAATTTTCAATTCTCATTTTGAGTTATATTTAATAATATATTTATGGACTTTAAATTCTTTTTAATACAAAATTATGTAAAAGTATTTTTTCAAATCCATCATTTAAATCTAAATTCATTCATCCAAATGAAACCCTATTGAAATTTCAATCTTTCTTTTCCCCAGACAATTAATCTTTGGACCAGGCTCATTAGTATAAATATATATATATATATATTAATCGTTGTGACACATCATTTGTGCGTGCATATAATGAATACATTTTTATATACTTTAAAATATATTTAAAATAAAAATAAAATATATAAATCAATAGATTAAATAAAAATAAAAAAGAAATAAAGAAAAACTAATTTATAAATTAATGTAAAAATTTAGAAAGCTAAATAAAGTAGTTATTTTATCGATTAAAGAACATTTTTTACTTTTAAAAAAATTGGTGCATCGATGTCATTAACCATCGCTTGTAAGCGTATAATACCTTTTATTTTTACATAGTATATATCATGTCATGTATTATATATTTTGATACAAGGGGAATAATAAGAATTGAAGAAGATGGTTGTAATTTATTTTTTTAGTTTTTGAATTTCTATTCGGATTTTAAATCTATAACATACATACATTTGATTGGTTTTCATTCCAAATACGCGAGTTATGTATTTCACCACATTCACTCAGTTTAGTCTCACATGACATATTCCTAGCCCCTCTCATTTCACAAATTCTCACATTACATCACAAACCCTAGGAAAACTACAAATAACCCTCCCTGCATACTCCAATTATCACCTTCACCCACAAATCACCGTTTCCACTTTTCAATTATTATACTATTGTTTTCCTTTTCCCCCTAAAAGAAATTGTGCTTTGTCTCTGGAAACCCTAGATTCATCCTCTTCTCCTTACCTGCGGTTACGCATTCGATCCGGTATTTGGAGGCCATGGACGATAGCTGCGCGGTCTGCGCGGAAAGCTTGGAGTGGGTGGCCTACGGAGCTTGCGGCCACAAGGATGTCTGCTCCACTTGCGTCGCTCGCCTCCGATTCATCTGCGATGATCGTCGCTGCTGTATTTGCAAGACCGAAGCCGGCCTCGTTTTTGTCACTAAGGTTCTTTCTTGTGGATTCCAGACTCTTTTTTATCTCTTTGGCCTTGCGCCTATATGCCAAACTATTAGTTAATTGGATTAGATCTTGTTCAGTCCGAGTTTCCGTGTCAAGTTAAGTTGGTTATGGATGCAATTTTAATCATTTACTTCTGTCAGAAGAAAGTGAAAAATATGTCCTATATTTGATTGCATACTCGAGTTTTGCTACAAAGAATCAGGAGAAATTTTCTTTTAGTGATAAAATATTTTTACTGTGCGTTGACATTGTTGGCTGAGTTAGTTTCTACTGTTCTTGGCTGCAATAGGCCTTGGGAGATTACACCAAGACAATCAGTGACTTCTCTCTATTGCCTTCTGAAGTGAAAGAGGGCAGAGTGGGGCAGTACTGGTATCATGAAGACACGCAAGCCCTTTTTGATGATTTGGATCACTACAAGATGATCAAGGCCATGTGCAGGCTTTCTTGCAGTGTATGTGATAAAATGGAGGACCAACTGGATGATGGTTCCAGGAGGAGAGCAAAGTTTAGGAACATTGAGCAGCTAAAGGGTCACCTGTTCCATAAGCATAGGTTGCTTATGTGCAGCCTGTGCTTGGAAGGAAGAAAGGTCCGACATTGCTTTCTTTGATATTCTGTTTCCTTAGGTTTATCTCTTATAGGTAAATTCTAACTGAAATACAGATATTTCATGATCTACACATAGAGGACACACAATGATAAAACTGCTAAGTAACAAGAGGAATATGCTGATTTATATCTGCCTTTGAGACTTAATATTTTGAAATGAGCAGAATATTTTCCAGAATTGTAATAATGCTAGAAACACATTATAACAGTTAAGCCTGTGATCCTAGAATTGATATCTTTTAGATATGCACATTGTCTAAATAACATGCTAAATGTATTCTAGTGCTTGTTTGGGTTCAATAGTTGGATTTGGCAGATAACTTGTCAGTAGCCTGGAACCTGTTTCTGCAGGCCTACTATGAGCATATGGTTGCTTGCAAGATTGATGAATGCACCATAGAATGTCTTGGTTGACGCCCCTCTAATATAGTCTTTTCTAAAAGCTAAATGCCTAATGGTGACTTCTCATCAATCTTTATGACAAGGAGTTCTGGTAGATGCAATGACCCGACAAGATGTTATTGGATTTTCAGGTTTTCATTTGTGAGCAAAAGTTGTATACTAGATCACAGCTGACGCAACATATAAATACGGGTGATTCAGAGGTGGATGGAAGTGAAAGTGAAAGAGGTGGCTTCACTGGGCATCCCATGTGTGAATTCTGCCGAACACCATTTTATGGGGACAATGAGCTTTATACACATATGTCTACTGAACATTATACTTGTCATATATGTCAAAGGTATTGAGTTCATTTTTCGGTTGAGAATACAAAACGAGTTAACTGGTCCCACATGGAATGGGGAATAATGTTATCCTTTATGTGCAGGCAGCATCCAGGACAATATGAGTACTACAAGAATTATGATGACCTGGAGGTAGAGCATTATAGAGCCTATTATCTGGAGTTTTCATTTGATTTTCCTTATTACTTGAAATAACTTGTCTTTCTCAGATGCACTTCCGTCGAGATCATTTCCTATGTGAGGATGAGGGATGTCTTGGCAAAAAGTTCATTGTCTTCCAGTCTGAAGCTGAATTGAAGGTTAGCTATTAGCACATGTGCTGAGAATAGGTTTGTTCTGTTTGTATTGTTTCATACTGGTTGATCCTTTTCTTTTTCTTGTGTGTGTCTCAGAGGCACAATACTTTGGAGCATGGAGGGCGCATGTCCCGTTCAAAGCGCAGTGCTGCTCTTCAGGCATGTTTCTCCACCTGTAACCCATAAGCTGACTTCACAATAAACATGTTCCTTTGTCATTTCATCTTTCTACTTATTTCCTCCTTTCCCTGAGTTTGTTCTATGGGGTTGGGAGGTGGGGGTTGAGGGTAAACGGTCACCCCTTTTCATTTGGAGGGCATACATCTCTCATTCAAATTGACCATCTATGTTTGCTTCCATTTTTCCGTAATGGCATGATGATGTTCACTTGTCTGTAATTTGTGTAGATACCAACCAGTTTCCGTTACAGACGAAGTAGTGAGCAAGAGAATCGTCGTGGAAGAGCGCGCACATTCCTGCGGGATCCTTCGGATAGTGAACTTTCTTTAGCGATCCAAGCAAGTCTTGAGACTGCAAGTGCTGCACCATCTAGTAGTCGGGCTACCACTGATCATGCAGAAGTTACTGATGTTGAATCACTTATTCCACCTCTTGAGTCTATAGGCATCACAGACTCTGAGCCACCTTCAAGGTACCTGCAAGCGCTGTCTCAAAGATCAAGAAGTGGAGCACTTGGAGAATCTTCATTTCCTCCACTGCCAGTGGCTTCTTCAAGTAATCAGAATTCTAATCCTGATGTTCCCAAGAAAACTATGGCTGCACATCTCCGCCACCAAGGCAACAGGAAGGCTAATACCTCAAGTTCAGCTCCTGCTTGGCCTGCAGCTAGTCGCACACCTGCACAGCCAGTTATTAACCCTCATGGTTGGCCGTCAATAAATGCTGTTTCTGGATCAGCATCTAGTTCTGGACAAAGCAGAGCGGCAGCTGAAGTTGGACCTGCGTCATCTAGTTATTTAACTTCTGCTCAGGCTCGGCCGGCATCTAATTCATCTTTTGCTGGTTCTTTAGTTTCATCGAGGACTTCTGGAAGCAAAGGCCGGATCAGTCATTCGTCATCAGCACCTAATCTTTCTGAACGGGAATTTCTTGAGTCTTCAAGCTCTGATTTCCCTCCAGTTTCAGCAGCACAGACACTCAAGTCACCTGCAGCTGACCAGGCTTTGAAGAATGTAGATGATGTTCATACAGCAAACAAATCTCTGGTGGAGAAAATGCGTGTTGCTTTAGGATTTAATGAAGACAAATTCACTGCTTTCAAAGACATATCTGGTGAATACCGCCAAGGGTCTATGGATGCCGAGACATATCTAGCATATGTGGAGCAGTTTGGTTTGTCTCATCTTGTTCCAGAGATGGCTAGACTACTACCTAATGCTCAGAAGCAGAAAGAGCTGATTGAGGCCTACAATGTTAATATCGCATACAATGCTTCGAATGGTTGGAGTAATGGCATAAAAGATGGTGATGGGAGTTCCAGAAAAGGGAAAGGCAAATCTGTAGATGCGGGTAAAGGCGAGTCTGTAGATGCGGGTAAAGGCGAGTCTGTAGATGCTGGAAACAGCACCATTAGAAACAACATAGCTGATAATGTTATCAGCACTGTCAAAGAACTACAATCAAGCTTCAGAGTTTCAGAAGAAGAGGTTGAAGTGTTGTCAAAGGATGGATATCGAGGTGGCAGGGGCAAATCGAAAGCTGTGGTTGGTGATTCACTACTAGGATCTAGTGGACCTGGTGAATCTACAAAATTGAAGAACCAGAATGAGTCATTATCTGCTGGTGGTGGAGCTAATCAAAACTCAGGTAATGGTGATGGGAAAAGTAAGCAAAGGAAGAAAACCTCAAAATTTCACAGAGTTCGCCTTGGTGATGGCTCTGTTGAAGCACTCTTGCATCAAAAGAATACCGACCCTGATCCGGATCCTGGTCCAAATTTAAAGGAATCCTCTTCTGTTGGGCCAAATAATCCTAGTGAAAGTTTGCCTGCTCGTGGGGTGTGGAGAAATGGTGGAGGTCAGAAGCTATTTGCATTGACTTCAAAAGGGCCTAAAAACTGAATCTGGACGAGGGAATGAGTTGACAATTTGTAGAAACTTATATCAACCATCTGCTCATGTTCAGTCTTCTTTATTCCGAGCTGGGCTGGTTTTTTTTGATTGGTTTGCCTTGGTGTATCAGTGCGGAGGGGAGAAAGGCTTTTGCCCGGACTGCTTTGATGAAGTTTTGATTGATTCTGGTTCATATACTTGTATTTTTTATTTAAGCAAAATATTTGGAGGTACTCACACAACGATGGAAATAATGATCTTTCATCTTTATACCAGATGTTCTTGCGTTATTGGTCCTAACATTCTTGATGTCTACTTGTGCTTCTGGTATGTACAGTACGGAATTCTGTGCCGGCTTTATGGAAGATTTCCCCTAAACTGAGTTCAGTAGGCTTAAGCGTTTAGAAAGAGCAATGACAATATAATCAGCTTTTCAATAGGAACCGCCTAATTGCGCATATGAAAGGGAATGAGTTAAAGCATTTGGTTTTCTCGTTCTAAGTGCAGCGGACAGGTCATTACAAGGTTCAAGTCAAGTCTTGCATGCCTCTACAATATGATCAAAAGCTGTCTTGACATGTTACTAATATATGTTTCTATCACTTAACTATTGAACAAAGCAAAGCAAGGATGGAAACAAGGGACGGGAGCACAGTCGCTATCACGGCAATTATAAAGTATTAAGTAACTGCAGCAAACAATTTCGGTTTACAATCCATTCCAATAACATAAAACACATAGATTGAGTAGTATTTACAGTGGGCTGATCAATATACAAACGATGTGACAACATAGATGATATATGGGGCAGAAATTTGGAGCAAGAGAAAATAATCAGGCGATGGGACATGGAGTTGTGAAGTCAGCCAAAGGTTTTCTCACTGCTGTAGCACATATACAGGAAGCCGTCTTCATCCTTAAATGAGTCGTAAACAGACTCAATCAAGCTCGCTGGCAAAAGAAGAAACGGGACAGAAAATAAGTTGGGAGTATTTCTAGAAATTAACGAGATGTTCATTCTTACATACATGTCTGTGGTAATGTGTTCTTGACAAACACAAAGAGAGCTTTCCCAGGAGCCAGATGGAGTCTGCCACTGAGGATGTGGATAAATTGGCCAACAGACATATCACGAGGTACTAGGAATCTGTTGCCACCCACATTACCAAAAACAAAGAAACAAAATATATCAACTCCACTCCTGCCTGAGTAATAAATACATACATTCATCAATACTAATAATACTAAACCATGGGAAGAAGCTTAACAACTAACCTAAATCCAGGGATAGAAATGAAAGCAATACATACATACATACAAGGAAATTCGCATATTTCAGTAAGAAGCAGAATGTGAGCTCTCGGAATAAGTAAGTTGAAATGAAAAGACAAATAAAATTTAAATAAATAAATAAAAAAGACTCACTTCTTCTTCTCCATCTCAGGAAGGTCAGATTTTGTATACCTTTCAGCCACAACCTGTAACAGACTCAACCAAACCACTAAATCATTAATTACATGCAAAAGTTACCGTTGCACACACAACCAAAGTTACCGTTGCCCACACAACCAACGTTACCGTTGCCCGGAAAAGGTGTGCGTTATATACAGCAGGCAATTAGCCGTTGAAGGCATGTAAGGAAAGTAGTTCACCTTTTATTTGGGATCACATATGCAATCAAGAAATCCGTTTGTTTGTTTGTTTATACTTACAGGGACTCGATCGGGGTACTTGGCAATAATCTCCTGTGATTCTTGCACTCTTTCCTCTGTAATTCAGTAGGTGTTAATCCAATTAGCATTTCTATCCAGAAAGAAATCCGTCATTCGGATGGTGCCCTAAAGGAAAAGACAAGGGAGACAAAGGCACGTACCCAAACAGAACTCTTCCTTGAAGGCTTTGGTCTTGGCTTTGCCCATCTTCGATTCTTCTCCCGATCACGACTCGGAGTCAGCAAACCACCGGAGAAGACAAGACTGGAGAATTTCAGATGATTGAATTTCGAGGGCCGACGCTGCCGTACTGTACTTCCCAATATAAATTAAAAGTAACTTGTGATCCAAATTTTCCTTTGACCCAGTAATATACAATAATTTTCGCCGCCTGGTATCACAGGCGGGGATAGCTCAGTTGGGAGAGCGTCAGACTGAAGATCTGAAGGTCGCGTGTTCGATCCACGCTCACCGCATAAAATATTCATCTTTTTTATCATTCGTCTTCTACCAATTCTTTTTTACTTCTTAAACCCCTCTACAATGCAAAACCTTCAGCACACCATACCTCGCTACCTTGTCCTTGTCCGCGGAAACTTGTAGCCGCGGCCATGAGAGTGTCGGAGCAAAGTCAGTGGCAGCTCCTCCCTCAGCAGTATCTTGGAGAAATCTCAGCTCTCTGTTTCCTCCGTCTTCCCGCTTATCTCTGTTCTCTCCCTCTCCTCCTCGCTGGTTCTTTCCCGAACCCCTACATACACACACACACACACACACACTTGTGATTGATCCCAAACTTATGATGACTTCATATTAACCTTGTATTTTCATCCCACAGGTACTGGTTCGCAGATTCTGGTGTATGATTTGGTGAGTGGAAAAATAATAAGGTTGTTTCCAGTCTTTGAAGGGATTCGTGTCCATGGGATCTCTGTGGAGCATTTTCACAAACCGCTGCCGGGTTCTGCTCTTGCTTTCCGGATTGCTGTCTTTGGGGAAAGGAGAGTGAAACTTTTTAACTTGCAAATTGAATCTGATAGCTTACAGAAACCTTTTCTGGATACGGGATTGACTCTTATCCACTCGCTGCCCAAATTTGGCCATTGGGTTTTGGATGTTTGCTTCTTGAAGGTGTCAATTCTTGCAATATCACTAATGCGTTATTAGTTAATTTATCTTCGGCCAGAGTAGTTTCTTTTCTTTTCTCTTTTCAATTGTAGTTGAACGGTGCAACTTCAAATGAGGATGCGTGTCATCTTGCCATTGGATGTAGCGACAATTCCATATACTTCTGGGATATTTTGAGATGTGACATATTTTCTGAAGTTAAATGTGCAGGTAAGATGTTGTTCATCTGCCATTCCTTTTACCTTTGAGATATGATTTTATAAAGTGCTCTACTAGAGCAGGAAGCAGTTAGAACGTACTAAGATTGCCTATGAACATAGAATTTTTGGATAAAGTGCAAAAAAGGAGTGTCTGCAAGAGCTGGCCATATATGACTTTCAATGACAATGTTATTGTCTTTCCTTTTTTTTTTTTTTTCCCTGTTTCTTCTTGAGTACCCATTTTGTTATTCTTAGATTGCGCAATTTTTGCAGCAAAAAATTATATTTGAAGTTTTGCCAGAAACATTGAATTTGTAGTTGATTAGTTTCTGTATATAGCATGCTAGATGTTATACCTTACATATATCTCTTACCTAGCAAAAACGGTTTGATGGCTTACTGCGTGTATTCCTCTACCACGCAATTCTTAGAGAGGTGCCTATTATACTCCATGAGGATGTTGGGAAATGATATTGAATCTCTCCGCATTGCATCTGGTACTATCTTCAATGAGGTAACTTATACACATTCTTAGTGTTCAACTTGTCCCTGCTACTCAGTCACTCCTCTCCGTATGGGTAGTCAAAGCTTTTATTTCAATGAAATTCTTACTGTTGTTTTACTTGTCTTATTCTTTTGGCTGCTACTAATTTAGAAGTAAATGTGTTAAGTTCTCTCATTCATCTCAGTAGATTAACAGGATATAATACCTTCTACTTTGAAATTTCGTAAATGGTTATGTACTTAACTTTAGATTGTATATCAAAAGCCCTGCTATTTAAATATTGGATGTATAGAGTTATGTTTGTACATGCAAATTATGTTAACCTCTGAAGACGACTCAGCTTCCACTGTGTATAAAAAGACAATGCTGTAAACATTTCCTTGTAATAGGTAAGTTGATTTTCTCAAAGACTTGTAATTGATACTAGATAGAGCAGAGTGAAATATGATGATGCACAACATGTATGCATAATTTTTGTCCCGATCCATGTGTTACCCTGATGTGTTATTGCCTACTTGCTCCAGTAGTAATGTGTCTGCTTGTCCATATGGTATGACATCAATATCTGTCGTCTGTATCTGATTCTTAGTTATTATTAGGTTTTCTTAATGAATTGGCACTTTGCTATATTCTGGCTTTCCTGGAATTCAGGAGATCTACCTCATGTTTCTCCAACTGCGGACCTAGTGCATGCTTACATTATTTCTGAAATCCTTTGCTGTGATCACCAGAAAATGGCTGTGGCTTAGAAGTTTCTAATTTCAATTTTTCCACGCGAAAATTGAATTTTGATGAAGCTGAAGAATGTCTTTGTTTTGGCAGATTGTTGTTTGGAAAGTGGTTCATCAGAATCATTCTACAAGGCTTAGTAGTAATGAGGAAGACCATGTACCATTAACTAGTAATGAGAACTTTATTCCTGGTTCCAAGTACAAGGATGCTCTTATAAGTAGGCTTGTAGGCCATGAAGGTTCAGTGTTCCGCATCGCGTGGTTCTCTAACGGAATGAAGCTTGTCACTGTTTCTGATGATCGTAGGTAGGTCATATTCATCTATTCACGTTATTAGCTGACTTACTAAAGAACCAAAAAATACTTGATTCATAGCTCTTCATGGTATGTCATTTCTTGATTAGTTCAGTGCTCGTATTTGGGAGGTTCAGGCTGACAAAGGAGTTTCATGCAAGGATAGGGTCAATCACTTGGCAGGCCCTGTTCTATTTGGACACAGTGCCAGAATTTGGGACTGCTGTATATATGACTCTGTAAGCTTGCTTCATAACTTTATTATGCTTTTGTATGTATGTTAGTGTATACATGTATATTGGATGGGGATAAGCTTGGCTTGTACTCCGGTAACCTTAGTCCATGCTCCTCCTCTTTGATTTTTCTTTATCGACCAGGATCTATGTTACATTGATTTTCTCGTGGCTGGTATCGCCTCTATGTGCACCATAATTCTTTGTTTTTGTTCTTTTATCATCTTGTAAGGTGAGGTAGACATGCTACTCTTACTGTAGTAGTCTGACCAAATCCATCATGGCTTAGCTGATTGCCATAACTCAACTGGAAGAAAGGGAAGAACAAAAAGAGCCCCTCAGTCTAAGTCTCTTGGTTTTGCTTGTACTATCATGTGTTCAACTTATTTTCAATATGTTTTTGGATTTGTTAAGAAGAATATTTCATTCATGCTTTAGTTTGACCTCAAATAATTCTATGTGTCCTAAGTCTTTTCCAGCTGGTAATTTTGAAATTGGAATCTCCTCAAAAGTATCCATTCCTTGTGGCAATTAGGATTGCTCTAGCAAATACTACTACCTGCCAAAGCTTGACGTGATGTCTAGCAATAACCTCTAGTAGTGGTCAGATTTGCCCAATTTAGTCTGGTTAAATCCAGAAAGTGCTCTCTCCAATTGATAAAAACTTGAAATCAGGGAGCTGGCATAACTCTTAGCTGAGAGTAAATAACTATGAGCTTAATGGTGTATTCATGCACGCATGTTAACTTACTCATAAAGCAAGTTGCTCCTGGCTGGATTCTGGTTGCACATTACCTGTGCTTGCCTTGTCAGCTTCTGGAAACTGTTCTTTATTTCCAGTCATTTTTAAATTTGATATTGTGTTTGCTTGTGTTCTGCAACAAAGCATGTTTTGTGTGTATGTGTTTTTGATACACTTTGCAGATAAGCACAAAGAAACTGGATTTTGCTTTATTAACTGATTATTGGCTTGTTGAACTGCTCAGCTAATTATCACTGCCGGTGAGGACTGTACATGCCGTGTTTGGGATCATGATGGCAGAGAACTTAATGTGATCAAGGAGCACATGTAAGCTGTGAAAGTTTCACCAAGATGTGGATGTTATAGATACCTATTCTTGGATGTCTCTATTTGTTTTGCATGTATCACTGTATCAGTTAACTAATTCAGTTTGTAAAGGTTTTTGCCGAAGAACTTTATTTCCACATTCATTTGGTGAAATATCATTTGCATCCTGCTCTGAAATATTTCAGTTTGTGCATAGGAATTGGCTTCTTCTTGGTAAATCTTTCATTTTCGTTATATATGGTGAAAGTGATATCTTAGACCTTCAACTTGGTTATTCACTCAATGCTTCATTTCTGAATCTCACAGTTAAAATTTCAATGTTGTTATTTTCTGCAGTGGGAGGGGTGTATGGCGATGTTTGTATGATCCCTGCTCTTCACTTCTTGTCACTGCTGGTTTTGATTCTGCGATAAAGCTTCACCAGATTTATACATCTTCTAAGGAATTAGAAGAAACCACTGTGTCTGAAGATTTCAGTGACAGAAAGGAACTTTTTGCTCTTTCTTTACCCAATTTGTCAGGGCGTGGTGGGCTCATGGACAGGTATCTTCGCATGAATACCGTAAATCATTTGGAAAATTTGAAAAATCAATTGAAACCATACATTGTTGTTTATGTTCTCAAGTATAATCACACACTTGCAACAACAGTATGCAGATATCCTAAACCACGGTTGCCCCACTTTCATCACTTTCTCATTGCTTTCCCAGATACCTTTATTTGTGTTGTTAGTAGTGCCAAAAGATGGGTTTGATGAGGCATTAGTAGTTTGTTCGTGCTGTTCCTCAGTACTATAATAATGTAAGTAGACATAAACCTTTTCACGTTTCTGTTGATGTAGTATAACAAGTGATCATGAGAATACAAGTCTCGAGGTCTCAGTTTTATCTGATGTGTGTTACTTTTCTGCATGCTGATATTATTTGATGAGATTTTTACTTCCTCTGGGCCTCTGGCTGCATTAAAATGTTTTTGTATACACACTTCTTGTTTGTTGTTATTTTTGCTTAGTACAGAAATATATAGGTCTCCCTTATTTTAGAGGTGAAAAATATTAGAGATCGACAATGCCTCATGCACGGGGGGCTACCTTGCATAATTCTTACTCTGGGGCTACCTTTGATGGTCTGTGCACTTTTGTATTTGACATTGGAGTGAATGGTGGAAAAAATACAAAGTATGAACCATATGTGACGAAGGTAAGAACTCTAGAATTGGGTAAATTGACTTGATGAACCTGACTGGTGTGGGTTTAGATTTGTGGATGTCTTTATGTGCAAAGTTTCTTTTTTCCTTTCTGAGTAAGTACGTGTTATGGAGTTTGTAAAATATTTTATCAGTTTACTTATTATTATTATTTTTAATTTGTATGTCTATTGTACTGTTACTCTATTCTGCCTACTTGCTTCAGGGTTTCTGACCCCTCAAGCACTCTTGCAGCAAAAGTGAATATGTCCGCTGTGTACACTTCTCACGTGAAGATTCTCTATATGTGGCTACCAACAATGGCTACTTGTACCATGCAAGTCTATTTAATAGTGAGGCCGTGAAATGGACGGAACTTGCCCGCATCAGTGTGGAAGCACCAATCATTTGTATGGACTTATTGTCAAAATTTTCCTACCCCTCTGGTGGACTTGAAGATTGGATTGCTGTTGGAGATGGTAAAGGGAGAATGACAATCATCCTAGTTGTTGGAACTGGTGGGAGCCCCAAGGTTGAATTTACTTTCACTTGGGCAGCTGAAAAGGAGAGGCATCTCTTGGGCGCTTATTGGTGCAAGTCACTGGAAAATAGGTAGTAGATAGGTGCCAAACAACAATATTTGTAGTGATGTTCCAGTGTCAACTTACACAATTAAGGATTTGATCACAACTACATTAAGATTACTTGAAATTAATTACTCGAATACTCTACATATCTAGGTTTTCCTTTCTTTAGCCGGTTGTCTTATGTTAGGACACTAACTGAGAACTATGTTACATATAAATCAACTCAAGGAAACCATTAACCCATCGGCCATATGTCAGATTAACCCTTTACATATAAATTGCTCATTTTTTTTGCATATCCCACATATAAGAGGTCATGAATTGTCATTTTACTATATGTAATTCATGGTTTTACTGCTAGTACACACGTATCTCTATATTCTTTATCATATTTTCTGGTGATTCTGCATGCAGGTTCATCTTCACTTCTGATCCTTGTGGCAGATTGAAGCTATGGAAGTTATGCGACAATTTGCATTCTGCTTCTCTCATTGGTAGAGGAAGCTCTGATGTATCCTTAATTGCAGAATATGCTTCATGCTTTGGAATGCGGATAATGTGTGTGGATGCTTCATTTGATGCAGAGGTGAATATCTTTAACATTATATTTTCTCTTAGTCTCTTTCTTTGGATTATTTTTCTTATTGAGAACAGTTCCTGCACTAAAACTAGCAGACATTCTGTGAATACGGTAAATAAGATGAGGCAATGTTCTGAATCTTAAAATGCAGATGCCTAGTTTGAAAGTTTTTTGCTTACCACTTGTCATAATGAAGTGCATGATTTCACAGTAGAAGCCTGTGAAGATTATAAGTAGTTTTGTTGATATGAACTACCATATATGACTCAAATTTATTTGTCTACAGTTGCTGGTATGTGGGGATATTCGTGGTAATCTCCTACTATTTTCTTTGCCAAGAGGGCTACTCTGCGCTACTGTTGTTGCTGCAGAAGTAAAAGAATATCCAGTGAATTATTTCAAAGGTGCTCATGGAGTATCCAGTGTGAGCAGTGTTTCTATTTGTAGTCCTTCTGATCAAGTTGAAATACGCTCGGTATGAGATCAATCCTGAAAGTCTTGATTGTGTAATTTGTAATTTCAATATTCACTCCCTTCTCCAGCGATGCTTAAATAACAAATAACTACAATGAAACGGCCATATAAACTAATAAAGAAAATATGCTTCCCTTGCTTGTAATGTATCAAGATATTATGCAAATTTGTCTTTCTAGCACATGGCAACTTAATCCAAAGTTTGTCCATCTAATCACAAACCCTACCCACAGACGGGAGCAGATGGATGCATATGCTACTTGCAGCACAACAGAGATATGCTTAATTTGGAATTTATAGGGATGAAGCAAGTAAAAGAATTAAGTGCAATCCGGTCTGTCTTCACCACCACTGACCATTCTGATGATTCTGCTGTTGGAAACTATGCAGTTGGTTTTGCATCAGCAAATTTCATAATATGGAATTTAACTACAGGGACAAAGGTGCTCTCTCTCCTCTCCCCCTCTTTTATCTGTCTGTCTATCTATCAACGGAAAGACCAAGATTATTGTCGCTTAAATATTATTTATCAGAAAAATAGATTCGAGTTTTCTGAGCAGTCTATCATCTTTTAGCCAGACTTAGGTTAAGTTATTTATGTCAAGTTAGTGCAGAGGAGGCTTATATTTTCCTCATCAAGCTGGAAGGTTAAGTTCCTTAGCACAAGTGTACATCAATTTTGACTATATGTCTGAATGTTCACGTGATCTTACTATGCATGTCGGGATGTTTGCCAAAGGTGCTAGACATTACATGTGGTGGTTGGCGACGTCCTCATTCATATTATCTTGGTGACTTGCCAGAGATGATGAACTGTTTTTCTTTTGTTAAGGTATATTCTCAAGTTTCCTTTATGCCTATTCTTTAATATCAAATTTAGATATTTTTACCTTTCTCTAGTTGTTGAAAATATAGTCTGATGCCTGAGTGGAGAGTCTTTTAAAGAGCAAATGTTTATCCAGGATATCTACTAAGATGAGATTAGAGATGGTTGTCCATATTCATTAGTCACCTAAAACAAGGTCCTTTATCATCTAGTCACTTGGGAATGAAAGGTTGAAAAATATCTTATTTCCATATTTTTAACAAGTATGATGCATCATCTGAGAAACTCATTATTTTAAAGCAGGTGTTTATCCAAGATGTCACTTAAATGGGTTTAGAGATGGGTGTCTGTATTCACTAATCACTTAAAAGGTCAGCGATCTAATCAGTTGGGAATGAGAGTTTAAGAAAGACCACGTTCCCTGTCTACAAGTGTGATGCATCATCTGAGGAACTCATTATTTTAAAGCAAGTGTTTATCCAAGATGTCACTTAAATGGGTTTAGAGATGGGTGTCTGTATTCACTAATCACTTAAAAGGTCAGCGATCTAATCAGTTGGGAATGAGAGTTTAAAAAAGACCACGTTCCCTGTCTACAGTTGTGATGCATCATCTGAGGAACTCATTACTTTATTTTTTGATATGATTTTGCCTCTTTATTTTATCAGATGAGAACTGAATTCCCCAACTTCTTATATAGGAGTAAAGTTTATTGGGATCTGATGTTAGTGATTGGGACATGGCATTTTTTCCTAGCACATGCTTGGTTAATTGCTATTCTTCCTTTAAGATAAAAGCATCTCTTAAAGATCTTATACTGCTACTTCTGAGGGTACAATGTAGTCGGGATTTCAGATGCAAGCAACAGTGACGTGATTATCATTTTCATACCATTGAGTTTATCATTTTTGTAGTATTTTACCCCACATATGATAGCATGCAATCTCACCATCCCTTCTGGCAGGATGATGTCATATATATTCATAGGCACTGGGTACCAGAAAGTGATAGGCAGATATATCCTCGGAATCTGCATGTGCAGTTTCATGGCAGGGAGGTACATTCCCTATGCTTTATCTGTGGAGATTCATTGTGTAGTTCAGATGAAGATCAGGGATTGGTTTCTGGATCTAGTTGGATTGCAACTGGTTGTGAAGATGGAACCGTCCGATTAACTAGGTAGTTAATTTTTTTCCCTTGTTTACTAGGGAAAAATCTGACATAAACCTGGGGCAATGTGGCTTGTAGTCTTTAAATTCTATAATTCACCTTGCACTTCTATCCTTCTCAAAGTAATGGTGCAGTAAAATTTTCAGGTATAAACCAGGCATGGAGAATTGGCTGTCTTCCCAACATCTCGGGGAACATGTTGGTGGATCTGCTGTACGATCAGTATGCTCTGTGTCAAAGATGCATATATTTGTGCCTGAATCCAGTGGCATGCCTAATGTAGTCTATAGACAAAATGGAACCTTCGAGGATAGAGATCCTTTTATTTTGATATCTGTTGGAGCAAAACGGGTTGTTACTGCATGGAAACAAATGATTATCATGAGCAACAAAGGAGTGGACTCTGTGTGCAGAGAGACAGACAAGAAAAATGAAAATAACATGACAGGTCCATCTACTGAGACCATGCCTTCATTCTCTTTCCAGTGGCTCTCCACTGATATGCCATTCAAACACACTAGTTATGTGAAAAGAAAATACACCAAAGAAGTCCTTGAAACAGATGAAGATCTTAGCACGAGAACATCAGATTCTGTTCCTATTGAACTGCTTTCTTCAAGGTGCAGGAAGAAGGAAGCAAACTTGTGTCCAGAAGATGATCTTGAAAATGACTGGAGATACCTAGATGTTACTGCTTTTCTTGTTAAAGAATATGGCTCAAGGTCCGTTCAAGTTACAGTTAGTTCTTATTTTCGTTTCGCCTTTCATTGAAGTGCTGTTAATGCATTGGTGAAAGTGTTTCTTCTGTAGGATATCTGTCTGTTTTGTTATTGTTGCTTGTTCAGATGCTACAGTCACACTGAGGGCTCTTGTGTTGCCTTTCCGGCTTTGGTAAGTGTTGCATTGTCCAAGAATTCATTTCAAGAGGATTTCAGACTGTTACAATATTATAATATAGCATTCCTTTTCTCTTGTCTATTACATTACCATAGAATAGTTAGTCTGTTTCTCTTCTCTAATAAAGGTCACAAATGGGAATCTTTTGGTAATTAATTTTCCCTTGCCCAATATCTCTCCATCTCAACTTCATGGCAGGTGCGATGTTGCCTTATTGGCTCCCTTGTCATCACCTGTGCTAGCTCTGCAGCATGTTGTCATTCCTAAGGTTTTGCCATCTAATGGTTAGTATCATAATATGTTGAGAATTTGAGATATAATTTCAACAATTTGGAAATTAATTTCTGTAAACAATAAATCTGGTTTTGTCATCACTTTTGATTGATGCTTTGGACAACTTTCTGTAAACAAAACTGCAGTTTTTCGGTTTTGGTTCATCTACTTGCACTGAGCTTTATATCTTAATATAATATCACAGAACACCTGTAATACACTATTAATACAATTTATATTATTGTTTTATTCATAAGTTCAACTTCAAGTTCATTGCTTCTAGAATGGCTCAATAGTACATGTTACTGAAGATACAGCACTATGTTTGGATTCATGTTCATTTTCAATAGAATAATTTTTGGAAAATGATTTGAAAAGATTCTTCAGGGAATGTGTTAAGATGAAATGGGTTTTGATTACTTAGGTCAAAGTGTGATGGGTTGAGTTTGATTGGCATTTCATTCTGAGAAAACACATGTTTGTATTCTTGATTTGAGAAAAGTAAAGAAATACTCCGTAAATAGAGTGTAAGCTTTCGAAAAATACGCTGTAGGCTTTGAGAATATAGCTTTTTGGGGGGGATATTCTCAGGTCAATTTCAGAAAATGAGGAGACAAACACATTTTCAGACTGGAAATGTAAACTTTGATAAAGGAAACCCCCATGCAAATGGCATGGAATTGTGAAGAAACTCATGACCTCTATCTTGGACTTTGTGATGCAGAATGATCAAATCCATAGAGTACACATTTACTTCGAGTGTTGCCAATACTTTCAGTATGATCATAATTTCACATTTTGGCCTTGTTCAATTGAATTATTTCTTCAACTTGAAAAATGCAACATAGCGACTATCCATTTCTTGTTATCTGGATCTTTCTTGATGTTTTATAGTTGTTCCTCAATACCAGGAAACATACAAACTGGAAGTCTTTACTTGGCAATTACTGGATCTACTGATGGAAGTATTGGAATCTGGGATCTGACCAAATGTGTTGAAAACTTTATGCGGCAAATATCAGGCCTTCAAATGGAAAACTGCATGGAATTACAGAAACGGCCACGCACTGGTAGAGGAAGCCAAGGGGGGCGATGGTGGCGGTCTATAGGCAGTCACAGTGCAAAGAAGAAACCACACAATAGCGATTTGATTGGAAAAACTCAAACTGGTTTATACTATGTTGGAAGAACAGAATCTGACAATAAAATGGAAAACCATGTGCAAGGAACATTTGAAACATCTCTTTCTGGAAAAAGTAATGCTCAGGTTCCTTTCCAAGTCGACAATCAGGCTTCATTTGTTTCCGTAAGAAAAAAGGATGATTTATCACCAGAAGCTAGTGTATTGGTAGCTATGCATGTCTTAGGTAATGTACACCAGTCTGGGGTCAATTGCCTTAATGTCTCAGATGTTCAGGACCTTAGATCAGCTGACTCTAGGTTCTCCTTCTATGTTATAAGTGGAGGCGACGATCAGGCAATTAATTGTCTCCGATGTGATTTGAAAATAAATCCTGTGCTAGAGACCTGTCCGAATATGTCCATGAAAATTCATTGCACCACTCTGCCAGTGGCTGCAAACAACTACAATGGCCATTGTCTGATCAAAAACCATCAGATGCAGTTCTATAATGTGGATAAAATCATCTCGGCTCACAGCTCTGCTGTCAAAGGTACTTTTGACCAGTATTTGTTTCCAATTCTCATCTGTTTTTCTACGCTTTCCGTAAATTGAGAGGAACTTGAGTTCATGAAGGATGAAGTATAAGGAACTCTGCACGTTTGCTATTTTTCCCTAGTAATTTAATTTGTTTGTCCAGTAATATTTGACATGTTCATCTGAACTTCCTTTTGATTATGATTAATATTCGAAAAGGTTTCTTCTTGTTACAAGATGTAGTGTTGCTTGTGGTTGTGTATTTCATATATTGTGATGCAAAATGTGGTGTTGGAACAGAAGTTAGCTATTTCATATTTTATGATGCATAGGTGTCGTTCAATCTCTGTATTACAAGTAGGCCTCGTGTCAACGGGTGGGTGTCGACCTACCCGGACCCGGACCCGGACCCAACAAATATGCATAACAATTTTTTCATCCCTACGCATACCCTGCCCTATAAAATACTCATAGGGTCTTAGCCAAATTATATCCAAAAGAATTGGGTAGGGTTTAGGTCTTACCCATTTGAGACCCATTTGTTTTTCTTTTTTCTTTTACAATATGTTTTTAAAAAAATCTAAAATTTGAAATTTACATTAAAGGCAAATAATGTATGTTACTAAATTAACTAATTATGGATCAATATGAAAAGCTCTAGCATATCTGGTCAAAATTTCAATACGTAATTAATATAAGTAAAATATGTAATGAAATGATTATATTATTTAATTTTTTAAATATTAAATAAATTAGTCGATTGATTTACTAAAAGTTTACAAAATTCAATAATTTTAAATTAATATATAAGTGAACATCTTTGGGATTAGACTATACCAATACTGATGGGTATTTTAGAGTATTAGACCCTACTCATACCCACTCATTTAATTTTATGGGTCTAGGGTAGAGTAGGGTAGGGTCTTCTACCCATTGGTTAGGGTATTGGTGTGGGTATGAACAAAGTAATGCCTACCCATTGACAAGCCTAATTACAAGTATTGGTTTCCTGACTTGTGATAGTCTTGAGCAACATCCTCTTCTTCCTTTGGCTTGGGAGAAAGTAAAATGGATGCTGACAAATGATATCTTGTTTCCTTTTTGAATCAAAGGAGTATGGACGGATGGGATTTGGGTTTTCTCTGTTGGTCTTGATCAGCGTGTCCGGTGTTGGAAACTTGGTAATGATAGATTATCTGAGTTTGCCCATTTAATCATTAGTGTGCCGGAGCCAGAAGCATTGGATGTTAGAACCTGTGGCAGGTGAGTGAAATTATTTATAGTTGTGATAGTTTTGTTTTTTCTCCTCACCTTCCTTACTGTGTCCTCCGTTGTTTGTTTGTCCATTCAGAAATCATTATCAGATTGCAGTTGCTGGAAGAGGGATGCAGATGATTGAATTCTGCCCATCCAATGGGATGAGTAGTGTAAAATAGAAGCTTCTTTCTGGGGAATTTCTAATATGTGGGCTAGATCATTATTGTAAGAGATTCTACCCTCTTTTAAACAATGAACGATCTGCTCTTTTGGTAAAGTTCAGAATTTTGTTGGCT
This sequence comes from Sesamum indicum, assembly GCF_026168435.1. Lineage (NCBI taxonomy): Eukaryota > Viridiplantae > Streptophyta > Magnoliopsida > Lamiales > Pedaliaceae > Sesamum > Sesamum indicum. The sequence continues at coordinate 27,822,573 of NC_142662.1, forward strand.
GTGTTCTTGTATTTTCTAGCAAAATTCAAGGCATGTTCTTTGTCCAAGATGACCTTATTCGCTGTTATCTCTCTCTCTGTTTTCTTTCCTTGACATGCAGTTATCTAGGGTCCCTCTCTCTCTCTCTCTGTTTTCTTTCCTTGACATGCAGTTATCTAGGGTCCCAGTGAAGGTTTTAGTTATAGGAAATGCTGAATTCTATCAATTCATTGAAATTGCTGATGCAGTTTACCTTTACTATGTTCACCTTGTAGTTGTGTTTTAATACCACAGTAATCTATACTGTACTGCTTTAAATTGCTCCTGTTTCTTGGTGGTCATTTTAAGCATGAAACAAATAAGCTGTAATATGAACTGCCAGTATTTGGGAATCAATGTTTAATATTTTCATGCTCATATAAAAGAGACAACTCTAATTGCAGATAAGAAGTTGTTACAGAACCCGTTCCTCTTTATGCACTATTTAATAATATATGTATTGGGTATCAATTCTCGTGAAGTAGTTCTGCTACATTTTCTGTTATTTCCATTTGGTGCAATTAACAGTTAGTGACACAACTATAAAGGCAAACAAATCTTCTATTTTGACTTTGCTTCCTAAGTCATCCTTGGCTGAATACCTGCGGCGGAAGGAATTAACTTGAAAGGCTAGAAACCTCTTGTACAAGGTATATTGAATGCATGAAAATATCAAAGCTTATGAGATTATCTGGACTGGCATTGTGTGTGGAGCATATTTGACTAGTTGAGCATCATAATGTGATGTTCAAACATGAAATTCAAGGAATAGCATAATCTCTTTCTTTTTTGATTGGGATTTCTTCACCTTGTTGGTTATTATAGGATCAATCAAGTTATTGCTCTCACCATGGTTGCAGAGTTATAATTGCAACGGTGCACATGGAAAGCAACTGGTTTCCAAATATGTTCACCATGATCTGGGCCTTGCGTTGAGGATGATTTGGAATCAGTAGCATTCTTAGTGTGGAGTTTGGGTAGAGTGCACTCGATGATAGCCCCATTGAGCGGCCAATGCTTGGAGATCAGATGGAGAGCCCCCAAGTGGGTGTTTGTGAGAGGAGAGAGGATCCAATGGATGTGTGAGGGTTTTACATTTTATAATTGAAGCCTTGAAATTGAATGTGAATTGAGGCTGACGAGCCATCTCCTATAACTGGACCAAGAGTTTTGCATGTCCCCAAGCTTTTGGAAGTTGGTCACCTTCGAATGGGTTTATGCACATCTCTTTTTGTAGTATTTGCTTCCAATGTTGGGTGGCAGACCAAAACTCAAGTGCCGACTGCTACTGGTGATTGTCCTTTTGTCTTCTTAGATGTTTCATTTTTTATCAGAAAACCAATCTGACCAATAAAGATAATCATAGAATTATCAAATATAACTGAGAAAACTTATGGAATATGTCTACGATGCAAAACATAATTGATTAAAGAAAATGAAAATAACCAAAGATAATTGCAAAACCTAGCATATGGCACTAATAACTTCATTAATGGCTGCTAAATGCTATGTTATGCATTCGTTGTTGTACAGGGTCACATCTAAGATTATGTTTCTTTCTTTTTCCCACTTTGACAGGCCAATTTTGGAGATGGGGTGAGCTGGTGTCTGGTTTTATGATTTAGCATATAATTACATATACTCATTAAAATCCCAGAAGATGTTGGTCTGGTCTGAAATCCAAGGAGTAGATGTTCAGAGTTGTTTTCTGAGCGCAACTGTAGGAGTTTGTGTTTTACAACTCCTTTTGTTTTGTGAAGCTAATTAGATATGGGGCACGCCGCACAAGTGCTGTTACTCTGTATATATTGATTCTCTGACGACGACTAGGAAAATTATCCACTTCCCTCAATTATTCAGTTTTTCTTCAACATAAAATTATCAAGCTTAACCTATGGAATTAGAACATGTTCCAATTCTTTCGCAGAAAAGCTATATTCGTCTGGATTACAAGTTGAAATTCTTGGGCATCAACTGCAGCTTATTCACATTCCCTTTTGGAGTACCCTTCAATTATTTTTAGGTGTAGATCCATTGTTGGTAGAATCTCATCAACTGCAACTGATTGCTCATCATTCCACCAGCTTTGATACATTTTTGGCCAAATTTCTTAACCTTGTTTTTAGCACCGGCTGGGAACCCCCTTACAAGATCTTCAGTACATTGGGAAACAAATACGAGCGACATCAAAGATTGCATCCGCTCGTCCAACAACTTAGTGATAATAAAAGGTAAAAACAAGACAGGATAAATAACTAAAATGAAAGCAACGCATTTAGTGGGTTGATTTGTGGACATGGTCAAGAGCCCACCAAATAGTTCTCATGTGCCATCCTTTCACAAATAAATTACATAGGGTAACTGCAACAATTTACATACATAGTGAAGCTGCTTTGATACTCCAATCCAGAAAAGAGAAACAATTTGATAAAGCTCTTAAATTATTGTTACACTTACGGATTCTGAAATCTTCTCTAAACAGCTATTTATACCAAGTGCTTCGGTACTACATTTTGAGGGTGCACACAAACAAAAAAACAAATTAGGTTATCTTTGTCACACTCATTATCAAGTTGACCTCAGCTGGAACCATATTCCAACATCTCCCAACTGAATGGACGGAAGACAAACAGAACTCGAGGTAAGCTCTTCATAAGAATAGCCACACAAACACATACGGCAGCTATGGCCAACATGGAGAGCATCGCAGGCCTGTAAAGCAGAGTTCGACTCCCAGTTCTATAGGCCATATTCTGAGCACAAACACCACAAGGTCGCTGAATGCCTTTTATTCCAATCTCAAAACTAGCAGGAGGTTCCATATTTGGCTTCTGATTGATGCTGCTATCTGAAACAGTGTCAGATATGTCGACAACTACATGCCCAGAAGATACTCTTCTGTTGATTTTCCTCTGGACCAGGTGAATATAAGAGTAGTGTCCTCTCAGTCGAGCATAATCTTCAGGGGTGAATCCTGTGCTGTCAAGGGCACTCTTCCATGCTCCAATTCCCACCTGAAAAGACGGAAAATTATAAAGACGTGCTGTACATTGTACATATTCAAGTAGAATGGCTGTGGAAGTCGGTCACACCTAGTCCACCGATACAGTTGAGTGCTACTAAGATTGCTTTATTTTTAAAACTAAATTATATGAGCACTGGTTTTGCAATGTTCTTTGAAGCTTGCGGCGATGGAACCAGCCATTCGGGGCAGTCTCTACCACTTACAGGACACACAAAAGAATTGCAGGAAAGAAGAACAAGATTACCTTTCCAGGATCATCAGTCAAAGCATCCAAAATATCTTCAGATCCATCCCTACCAGCTGCTACATGAAGAGGGGTCAGACCTCCAGGTCCTGCAACATCAGGTCTAAACAAGGAACTCTTGTCAATTTCAACCAGGGATTGGTATTCTGAACTTAGTTCATCTGCTACTTCCTCAGGGACATATCTCAACAGCATCTCCACTAGAGACCTTGAATTTCTCCGCACTGCTCGATGCAGCAGACCCATCTCAGACAGAGCAAACTTCACGAAAGGCTGCTCTCCACCACTCACTATCCCATAGAAAAGAATATCCAGGAGCTTATTTACAACAGAACACCAGTCATGATCCATCGAAAACTCAACAAGATACTTGAACCGTTCAAAGGGAAACGAGCCCAAATTAGGACCTTCATGACCAAATCGCAGCTTTGACTGCAATTTATGGAGAAGCCATCCCATTTCATGTATAAACTCCATAGCTTGGTTTCGCGCATAAAATCTCCCTCTGTGTAAATTATCTATATCTGTCAATTCTATTTCTTTCTCTAGCATACAAATCTCAGTGCAAACATCATCCTCGCACACTATGAACGGAAAGAAGCTGCTACTGAGACCATGGTCTTCAACCTGAATGTGAGGAATAACAACAGGTCAGCGAGAAGGAATAGCAGTACTTTCTAAATCAGAAAATATATATTATTCACATTGCATCCATTCAGGCGGTTCATGAGACTACAGCTTTTGTGTAACAAAAAGACGAATTTTCATGATGTAGAAGTTCCTCAGTTAGCAACTCAAGTCATTGCGAAGGAACCATCATCTGAACAGCATTCATGCTGTATTACCAGTATACAATACTTGATGCACCAGATGTTAAAACAGAATTTGCCTCATATGATGAGCAATTTTATTATATGCAGACTAAATTAGTACCTCAATAAAACCTCTTCCTGTAACTGCAGGCACCGAACAGGAAAACTTAAGATATTGAACACTCCCCTCAAGGCCATCAACGTGTTCCACCAACTCAGTACTGGCTTCCACATAATTTCCATCCAGTGCACAGAGTAACCTAGCATACCGAGGATAAAATAAAATCTCAGTATCATAATGGTTTCATCAAAACAATGATGATCACATAATAATATCCTAAGCTTGGGATATATTGCAGGAAATGCCTATATATATTACTTCCTCTATTAGATCCATGAATAAAACAAGCATAGGCTCGGAGCATGTCAATTGACAATGCATACCTCGTGGAAGGTCGCGATAAATTAATGCCTTTGACAAAGAATTGAGCTTGCCCAGAGGATGCCACAGCAATAGGTTTAACACTCAGAATTGTGGTATAGTTATCAGTCCCAAGAGGCAAAGATGTGTTAACAACTACCTGACCTGCATTGCCAAATAGGTCCAAGTATCATATCCTCAAACAAATGTCTAAATACAGATATTCAAAACCATGAGAGAACATATGAGAGAAAGGTATTGGAAGAACAGAATGGGACCCAACCATTGTAAACAAATGCCATCTGATTCTGCACCCTGGCATAGATCCAACCCGTGCTCCAAAAATATACATCATCATAGATATTCAAAAGCCTATTTAGACTGGAGCTCAGATCACAATAGAGCTAACAAAACAAAAAGAAAATGGAAAAAAGGAATAATTAGAACTCAGCAATTACATAAGTTCTAAAACGAATGTGGGGCCATAAGTCCATAATGATGTTTCAAAAGTATTAGCAGAAACCATACCTCCTCCCAGGAAGATTCAGACAGACGAAGATATATAGTCAAAATGACACAGCCTGGCCTAATGTAGCTCTCTATGTCAGTAGGACTATGGGATAACCAATCAAATATCTGGAAGTTCAAAATTCACATATTCAAACTGTCAGAGAGAAAGATGTAGAGGGTGAATGGGAAGGGAGAAGCACTCACGAAAAGAAAATATAACCAGTTCTCTTAATAGAGATGTATGAGTTAACAAACATCGTAGAAATCAAAAGGTACCTGCGCTCTTAAAACAATGGGAAAATCACTAGGCTCTTTGCCAAATAGTTTGAAAACAATGCGATCTGTGTGGCTCTGTAACAAAATAGATGAAAAGAATAGAACATAAATATAATAAACAATAAAAGCAGGTAAAAAATATTCGATGCTAATACTAAAGAAAATGATCTAGTTTGACAGAAGTTATCCCTGGATAACATAACATCATAATAAGGATTAAAAAGCAAGAATTCTGGCATAGCCAACACAACTTGATCTAGTGAACAACATCTTTCATACTTAGTCGGTACCCAAGTCGATGGACACGTATAATTTCCCGGTTTTTGACAAAATGTATCAAAAAACGACTTTGAACTTGCCAATCTTGATTTTGTTTGCTCATCTCAGACGGCTGATGGGAGTCATGGGCTCTACAATCACAATAAACCTCTAAGACAAGACAATCCTTAGACTTCAATGTACCGAGGACAACAGAAAGAAATATAATAACAGAAGAGCATACAGATATATGCTGAACAAATGATATACATCATGAGTGAATAAATTTATCTCATAGAAAACAAGGAAAAGTTCTTCAAGAGATGGGAATTTAGATGTCACTTTGACATTTTAAGAGAAAAGCTCTTTTCCATCTAATAGATCCAGTGGCTTCTAAGAGAATGTTAAATTAGAATAGAATATACCTGAGCCTCTCCGCTGGAACTGGATGGTGACTGTGCAGATGCAGAATCTGAATTTCCACTAGTCTGAGGAGGACTTGACTGATGAGATTCTTGTTGCGCCCACGAAGGACACCCAATCCCTAGACCCTGTGGAACGGTTGATCTTTCTATGTCGTCCATACCATCATCAGAATCAACATAAATGTCATTCAGATCAAAATTGTTGAGTTTGCTCCTCCCACCAGAAGTCTCCCTGCCTTGATCATAAATTTGAGAAGTGGCCTGGGTGTGTAACACGATTCCCGGCCTTTGAGAACTGGCTTGCAGATCCCCAATTTTTCTTGGCATTTCATCACCAGTAGTTGTACAATGTTCCTGCATAGATCTTTGTCCTAGAGAATCATTTGAGAGCAACGCAGGTACGGACTCTGAGTTTCCCAGTGAAGGCAAATTATTGAGCAAGTCTTGAGATTCCTGTAGATGCGCAGATATGTTTCTTCGGAAGGGTCCCTGACTGGCAAGGGTTTGCAGAAGATGAGACAGGAGATCCTGATCATCTGTCTGGTTCGACCTATTGGCTGAAAGACATGGAAATCAGAAGGCAATCAATGTTGGAGTTGTCATAGGCCTCAAATGATCAAAATAATGAATCACAAGCAGCTCTGCAAATCATGTCATGAGTCACGATTTTCTCTTAGACAGGGAGGCATCGTTTGCTTACAGTGCATGTTGGAGAGTATCTTCAGTATGCTCATCAACAGATAACCACTTGCCTGGTTGTCATTGATTGGACTACTATTACTGACATTCTCTGTCTGTGTTTTCCTCCTCCTTTTATTGTGGCCAGCCAAGCGCCGACGGCAGCTTCTCTTTCCTTCGTCAAACTCTTGAAGTGCATGGAACCTGGTTAATCAAAGAATCATTCAATACCACCACTCACAAAAATGTAAGTTCATATAAGAACTATGAACCTATTGCTTCCAAGAGTACAGAAGTACCAAGCTCTGGGAGTGTGCGAGGCAAAAAACTTCTGCTTCTTGAGAGAAGATACATGTATGCCATAAATACAGTTACAGACATGAATCGATTTCCAAAGATGACAAGTACAGTTTCATCTAAAAACCCTTTTTTTTTTTTTTTTCCATCTTTTCCAATTTCATTCAGTACCATCTAACAAACATGCGGATTGGATCAATTAGCAATTCGTGAATCTTTTGCTTCCATATTCCTCAGGGGTACCAAGTATTGGAGAGGCTATGTTAAGATCACATCTTTGTTCCAGCCCTGACGTCATTCTCCAGTACCAATAGCCATTTGAATGTTAAAATGGCGTTGGACGTGACAAACATATTACCAAAGAATAAAAACTGACCTGCTGCACTGCTGGCAGAACCGCTGCATTTGATTTGCTACGAGTGCCTTGCTAGCCTTGGAATGCATCTCACAGACCTTATGTCGTCGATGGTAGTCTTTAGCCTTGCTCAGATCAGCCCCGCAATCGTCAACCTGACAAACTGCACGATTGGGCGTAGGGGCAGCCAACTTGGTCTTCTTCCCGGTTGTTGGTTCCGTGTTGGCGGACACTGCGTATCCTCGTCCACCAAGGTTGAGAGTAAGATTATCAGCAGACAAATTATTGTCTTGGACCCTCCTCTTCTTCTCCAATTCCCTGTTATCCTTGACAGTGGGTTGATCCAGTTCATCAGAAAAGGAGGAACAACTGTTGGAGGAAGCAACAGTAGTGGTGAGTTGAGTCTGGAGGGGGAACAACTGTCTGCTCTGAAAATTAGAGGAAGTGGGATGGAGAGGGGTAGCGATGAAGAGGTCCCCATCCCATCTCCAATCGTTGGGATCCCACTCGATGCCTCGTTTGGCCATAGCTCGCAAATCTGTGGAGGGCATACCATAATAAAGCTGAGGTTGGGCTCCAAATCTAGCCTCCTCCATAAAAGGGGATGAAGAGGCAGCAAAGGAGAGTAGGGAGAGTTGGGAAGTCTTGAGTTGAGGAATGAATCAGGTAGGGGAGGCGCAGAAAGAGTAGCCGGAGAGCTCCATGAATCGGAAATGGAACACCAAAAAGAAAGAGTTAATCGGGAGGAAGAGAAGAATAAAGTAAAGACAAGTTGGGAGGTTGGGGGGGGGGGGGGGCGGTGGCGAAAGGTGCGGATGGGGTGGGGAGGGAGAGAGAGAGAGAGAGAGATGGTAAGTGGTAAGTAGTAAGTGGTAAGTGGTGAGTGGTGGTTTTTGTTTCTTTAGTTGGTCTACTTTTTTGTATTGGGGGGTGGGGTCATATTTTTGGTACATAACCCTCTCTCTCTCTCTCTCTCTGTACCCTTTTTTCTTTTTATAATTAATAATTTACTTAAATGTTGAGTACATGTGCAGATGCATTGATGATGATGATGATGATGATGAAGATGATGATGGGCATGGGCAGGGAAGCCCCTCTCTCTACTCTCTACACATTAAAATAAATATCGAAATTCCATACTATATATTTGAATTTTTATTGTGTAGGTAAGTAATTAGGAATTAGGAATTAGGTTAGAGGGAATAGAATAAGTGGTGAGAAAATAAGGAGGGATTTGGAAATAAGGCGACACTAGAGTGGGAGTGTCCGAGTGGGGTTAGAAATACTATAAAAATTTAATAATAATAACATATGGTAGATTATGATAATTAATTTTGATTTGTAACAATGATGATGATGAGACATCCAAAGTGTCTAACTCTAACACCACATGCTGATGCGGGTGGTCTCTTGTCTTGGCCGCCTTCCCCTTCCCCTTCCCCTTCCAATATAGTTTTCCAGATAAGCGGTTGTTACCTACCTCCAATGTAATTAAGACAAAGACAGAGCAGAGTAGATCAGCTCTGTCTGAGTTTTGTACATTTTGAGAATTATTTATTTAAAGTTTAAACAACACACATAAGGGATTTGGGGACTAAATACATTGTCCAAATCGTTACTTATTGTTTCTTTCTCTGCCAATCATTGCAAATTTCATGATTGTTTTATTCATTAGAGTAATTACATATTTATTTATTATTATTATTATTATTATTTTAAAAGGGTATAATAATATATATGTATATGAAAAAATATTAGGAGAAGGTTGGATTGGATTGGAGAGGGGGGAAAATGGTTAATGGGGAATGGTGATGTGATGTTGGAGAAAAATTAGGGAAGAAGAGGAACAATCAAAAAAAAAAAAAGTGGATGGAAATCACTTATTCTTTGTATTCCATAAGCATGAGACATTTCCTTGAGAGCAGGGTGGGTGGGAAGTGGGCACATGAGATGAGACAACCCACGTACGTACCCCCACCCAATCAACCAATGTTAATAATTATGCCCCCTTCTTTTCTTCTTTCAAGGATTTAGACCAAATTCAATCCTCATAAAATAATTATTATGTAAAAGCATATTGGATTATTAAACATAATTATAACAATGTAATGATTAATAATAATAATAATTATTATTATTATGAGCAGAGATGATGATGATATATATATATATAGTTGGGGAAACACAAAAGAGAGATCTTTAAGTCGTAGTTAACATGCAAGCAATTGATTGTGGTTTTGATGAGTTAGGTTGGGAGCGGACAAGAAGTCTGTGTGGCACATGCACCCTTATTCGCTCATACATATATGTATGTATGTATATGTATTTTACTTACTACCTGCGATGTTGCCTTGCCATGTGTCTTGTCTTGTCTTGTGGTGTCAGCTTTCATGAAGTGAAGTGATGATGAATGAATGTCAACTGTGAATTTTTGATGCATGATGATTCAGAGATAGAGAGAGAGAGAGAGAGAGAGATTTTATTCGTTGGAGTTGGGGTGAGGTCCGGCAGTTTTTTTAAAAAATAGAATGCAATACAGAACAGAATGAATAAATGAAAAGTGGAGGACAGGGAAGGGACATTATTTGTCCATTTGCATTATTTCGCCTAATTTCTTCCGTCTTTATCGCCGCCTTCCAATTTCGAATTCTCTCTTTTTTCGCCCCTCCCACTTTCCCTCTTTCCTCTCTCCCCCCCAAGAAAGAGTGTGTGTTTGTGTGTTTTTGGCGTTGCACAGATTGGATTTCAGTTAAAATTTGTGTATTGCTCCGCCTCCGTTAGTCCATCATTCTCTGCTTTACTGGGTATTGTTTCTCATCAATCGCTCTCATTTCTTATTTTCCCCCCCTTTTTTTTTTGTTGTTTTAAATTAATACTAGACTAGTGTCAAATCCCTTTTTCACATGAATGAATGAATTTCTTCATCTATTACTTCCTTCTCTTCTGTCCAGTGCCAACTGATTTCAACCTCAACTCCCTCCTCATGTTTGTTTTACTACTCCATATAATTGCATGCTATCCCACATCCCTTTCTGTCCCACCTCCTTCCCGGACTAGCTCTTCACTTGCGCATACCATACCATTCTCCTTTATACCAAATTTCAGTGATAATGATACGCTCTTCTTCAACTTGCCTTTCTACATATTCATACACTAACATTAAGCAGATTATTTAACGCTGATGCTTTTGAGTACAGTCCCCCACAACAAGGAGCTGATTTGCCAACCTGGGAATAACTTTGGTACCCTTCCCATGTATTAATAATACTAGTCTTTCAGTAATTAACGTGCATTGCTTCAAAAAGGGATGACGCAATGCTTGTTGTCTGTCTGATTTTTGGCGGCTAATTCTGGAACATGCTTCGTTTACTCTCTTGCTGAAACTTTTGTATTTATATGGGTTTCGTGCTGTAAATTACATTTACAATTACAATTATCTCACTCGCACACAGGTTCCATGTCCCTGGTACATATATAGTCCAGTAAAAACCTTGGGCTGCCAACTAAATTAGTAATTGCTCTCCACACTCATCTTTGTCATTTACACAATCCTTGCTCTCATTTACATTAGCATATAAATGTCTACGCAGAGTCACAGCTCTAAAATTAGGATAATCTGACTTAGATCTATGGACTAACTGCATAATGTCCTTCTTTCAAGGGTGATATTTGACCTTTCGGCTGATTCTTGTATGCTTTTTTAATCCAATACACCAGTAACACCACACATCTCCTTGAGATCATTTTTCAAGATTTAAAAAAATACGTTATGAGCTTCTCTTCTTGCTCATAGGACAGAAAAGCACATTGAAGGAGATCCTTTGCTGGAAAGAATATGAGTTGTTTTAGCTGTTGCCAAGAGGATGAGATCAACAAACATGCTGATGGTGGAGGCGAGTACACAGTAAAAAATTCAGCTGGTAATTCAACAGCCCCTATAGTTAGTGGTTCATGTCTTGCACCCGACAGCTTAATATATCTTTTATCTTTATGTGCATTTTAACCTGCTCTGAGTGTGGTGTTTTTCTTGGTTAGCTTTCATGAAGTTTATATGCTTGATGTTTGAAATTGTGAACTCGACCTTCCTGTTCATATCTGGGACCTTAGCTGTTGGCTTCTCAACTCTCCGAAGGATCATTAGGTTTTAGGTTCTAACGCTTTGTGTATTAGGACAAGTCAGAGGTGTTGATTCAATCAGGGTCCCTGATTAGGTGGTTTTATGCTTGCAAAAGCATTCTGTTTGTTCATACAAAAGCGTACTTTGTTATTTTGGGCATCATGATTCGCTTTGTTTCGTTGTTACCAAGAAAATTAGTAAAAACTAAGATCAGTTATTCTGGTAGGGAAAGATGGAGGCTATCAAAATACCGAAGCTGCATCAAAAGCTCAAGCTGTGAAAGTCCAGCCCATTGCAGTTCCCTCAATTCCAGTGGATGAACTCAAGGAAGTTACAAGTAACTTTAGCACAGATTCCTTAATAGGGGAAGGCTCGTATGGAAGAGTGTATTATGGAGTTCTTAAGAATGACCGAGCTGCAGCTATAAAGAAATTGGATACAAGCAAACAACCAGATGACGAATTCTTAGCTCAGGTTTGTTTTGAATATGGAATCTAATTCTTGTTTCAGGAATTAGGTATTAAGCATTGAAAAGATCGTACTTTTGAATTTGCAGGTGTCAATGGTTTCAAGGCTAAAACACGAAAACTTTGTGGAACTACTTGGTTATTGTGCCGATGGAAATCAACGTATTCTTGCATATGAATTTGCGTCTAATGGATCTCTTCACGATATTCTTCATGGTATGTTGAATAACACTTGCTACAGTATAGTTATGTTCTTTCACTTATTTTTCCTCCCATTTAATTCTTGTGGACAATATTTCATATGTAACATCATGATTATGTTCTAATATTGCTTCTATTTTCTTTCATCCCATGAATGCAGTCACTTTCGTATACAGGCCATTTGATTTGCTTTTATTCAGCTGAATTTCAGGATGTATTATGCACTACAGGATGCCATTTTTTCTCATGATAAAAATAAAACCTATACTCATCCCCAACCCTTTAATAGTGCGAAAAAGAAAGAAGGAAAAGCAGCAAGTCTTTTACATTTGCTGAGGTATAAATTTAATTTCTCTACATTTTTTTTAGGAAGAAAAGGCGTTAAAGGAGCACAACCTGGTCCAGTTCTTTCTTGGGCTCAACGCGTGAAAATTGCTGTTGCAGCTGCTAAGGGCCTTGAATATCTTCATGAAAAAGCAGAGCCTCACATCGTCCACCGTGATATTAAGTCCAGCAATGTACTAATATTTGATGATGATGTAGCTAAGATTGCTGACTTTGATTTATCAAATCAAGCTCCTGATATGGCAGCACGTCTTCACTCAACTCGCGTCCTTGGGACGTTTGGGTATCACGCTCCAGAGTAAGCTGCTTTGGGTGTCACATATGTCTCTCTTTTGCTACCTCCTTTATTACCCCTCCACCGTCACTCTTGGTTTGGAACCTAAAAAGTTAGCACTTTGCTGCATAAACAAATCCATATTTGTACACCCACATAGAAAGATTGATATAAACCTTTGTCATCCTTTCCAGAAAATAAGTTTCTTGAAGGCCTCACCTTTTGACTCTTAAATAATGTCATTGATGTGATCTTACCTGTTGGTGTATTTTTTCTATTTTGTGTTTTGGCAGATACGCAATGACTGGACAGCTGAACTCAAAGAGTGACGTATACAGCTTCGGTGTTGTCCTTCTGGAGCTTCTCACTGGGCGCAAACCTGTTGATCACACATTACCTCGTGGACAGCAAAGTTTAGTGACATGGGTACTCTCTTTTTTTCCATTTTAATTATTTCCTTCTTTCAAATTTTAGCTTATAACCTCGTCTCCCTGTTCTTACATTACTTTGCTCTGTGATTCTGTTGTATTTTTCAGGCTACACCAAAACTGAGTGAAGATAAGGTCCGGCAATGTGTTGACAGTAGACTGGGAGTAGATTACCCACCTAAGGCTGTTGCTAAGGTAATTATGTACTCTAATGATAATAAATAGCTGAATTGCCATTTTTATGTCAATTTTATGCCATCTTCTGCGCAACATTTGTTACAGCAGAATGTCATTATTGTGAAGCCTTCTTGCAAGTTTTTATGACCCAACTGCTGTGTTATTGGTCTGATGTAATTTGCTGATTTCTAATGTTTCCCGCTAACATGTCAATGCCTAATAGAGGCTAGGAGAAGGTGCTTGACATATATGTGTATACATTCATATGTATCTAGGTGGTGTTGAAATGAATTGGGAGGTAAAGAGAGTATTGTATTGTTACCATCCAATTGATGTATTCTGACTGTAGCTACTATGTTTTGAATCCAGATGGCTGCTGTTGCCGCTTTATGTGTACAATATGAAGCTGATTTTCGGCCAAACATGAGCATTGTAGTCAAAGCACTCCAGCCCCTTCTAAATACTCGTCCAGGACCAGCTGATGAAAATGGTGGCCTAACATGAGAGGTGGATTGAAGCTACATCCCGTTGAGCAGGAGAGTCGATAAATGTTGCCAAGAGAAATTCCGTCTACCCAAATTATAATGAAGGAATCAGCGTGGTCCTCATTGTTTATATAATGTATGATTATTTGTATTCATGGACAGTAGAGGCGCTGATGCATATAACATTTGATTGAACAACTTTTTGGTTGGTCATATGGGTGTAATTAATAATCAAGTTTTGTATGCAAGGGGAAATGCGGAACGAGAAAATACAAGTGAAGTGGCATATCAATAAACCAGGGTAAAAATATGAAATCAGTTTTAGAATACGTGAAATAAACAAGTATTCAGAGGAAGACAAATGTGCACTAGCCAAGATTACAGAGACAAATGTGTGATGGGGATAGGGATGGCGTCGTGATCGTGATTTAATACATAAAGCATTGGGCAGCGAGGACAGGGGGAGACATATGCAGAGCAATTGTAATTTGTGAACAGGGGGTACAAGTCTGCAAAACAAGATTGGAGTAGAGGGCATCTTCATAAATACGTTACTTCAAAAGCATTTCCGGCGCTCCCGTTCAGTAAAAAATTCTGGAGAATTATCCTCAAATTTTACTATTGATTTAATTTTGATCCTTAAACTGTAGTTTTTTTTTTTCCCGAATTTGATTCTTTTAGTAATTGCACTTGTTCCTCTTGCCCAACTTTACAGACAACTAATGGAAATGATCAAATTCAAAAAAAATATTGACAGTTTGAGAATCAAAATTATCATAATCAAATTAGCGGATAAGTTCGAGGATGGAAAGTGTAATTCGTCCTAAACATCCTCCGCTCAATATTATTTATTTCAAAACCCCAAAAACCCCTCCGTTTCTTTAGGCGGGCCGGAAACCCCATTCCAGAATAAAATTCATTTGCCTTTGATGCCATTGCTGCTGGGTTGAGTAGGGTGATGGCGGGTGATGAACAGGCGCCGGCGGCCAACAACCTCATTGGCGCCGCCACCGGAGTGGAGCCCCAGTATAAGATCGCCAAGACCTCCGTTTGGTGGGACATAGAGAACTGCCAGGTGCCTAAAGCTTGCGACCCCCATGTGATTGCCCAGAACATAAGCTCTGCCCTTGTCAAAATGAATTATTGTGGACCTGTCACCATCTCGGCGTATGGCGATACCACCCGCATTCCCACCTCCATCCAACACGCCCTCTCCAGCACCGGCATCGCTCTCAACCACGTCCCCGCCGGTATTTCTCTCCTTCTACACACACACACACACACACATAATATCTGTATCATCAAAGGAGCAACGTGTCTGTGTAATTTCTTACCATCCTTCCCTCTATTCTGAGAGCATATATGGGGACTCCAAAATGAATTTGTCCTATAGCTGCCACCTGGATGGTTTTTTGCTTCTTGTTTTTTGATGGTTGTCAATCACTTGAGACTTTGATTTCTTTGTTCTTGGATATTGATTACTTATTTATGTATTTTGGAGCGACGAAGGAGATTGTAAGTGCTGCTATATGATTTAAAATGCTTGAGTTTTCGTGCACATTCATCTTTAGGAGATTTTGGGTTGTTATATGGTTTAGAGTTTACTTGGCACAATTAGATTGTGTAGTGCTTATGCTGAAGTTCAGTCAGAAGTTCTCAAGGAAAATAAAATTCTATTGGTTCTTGTCAATGTACATATATATATATATGTATATATGATGTTTGATAGCATTAGTTGATAATTTGCTCATGTGTGCTTGACAAACAGGGGTAAAAGATGCAAGTGACAAGAAAATATTAGTTGACATGCTATTCTGGGCAGTCGACAATCCTGCCCCAGCAAATTATTTGCTTATCTCCGGTGACAGGGATTTTTCAAATGCTCTCCATCAATTACGCATGCGAAGATATAATATCCTTCTGGCACAGCCCACTAAAGCATCTGTTGCTCTTGTTGCTGCAGCTAAGTGTGTATGGTACTGGACAAGCCTTGTCTATGGGGGTTCGCCTTTCACTAGTATTGAACATTCAGATGGTATTAATGCTTCTCAACAAGAAATGAAGCAGACTTCTGTCTGTCAAAACATTCTTTCAAATGAACCTGCTTCTACCAATGCTGTTATTCTTGCTTCAGAAGGCCAGAAGTTCCCTGGTCCTGGAAGGATTGCTGATAGCTACCTTAAACTACCATCCTTTTCAAAAGCTGCCAATCGCGCTAACATAACAAGGATGACAAGTTTGCCCATTAAACTTGAAGAAAGGAAAGACATGCAGTTTTCTCGTCAACCAGAAAGTATACCAGCAAAACAGTTTATAACAGCACCTCACGAGTTCTTCGGTGCAGCCACAAAAGCCATCGCATCGAGTAGGTCTGCTCCAAATCTAATTCCCACCATTATCAATACCTCATTTAGCAACTCAACTAACCTTAATGACAATTTGCACAATCAGTTCATACAGCCTCGACCTCCTTATGCTCCAGAAAATTTGGTTCCCTACAATTCTCAAAATAATAGTTTTCATCCAGCTCCTGCAAGATCAGATGGACCTACAGTTTCTGCAGCATTGTCTGCTGCACTCCCAGATGTTAGCAAGCTTAGCATGTCTAATTACCCTGGTTTCTACCAGAATGACCCAGTTTTAATTCGTCAAAGTGGAGAAGATTCTAGGTCTAAGTCCATTGTATCTCTGAAACCTATTAGTTCTTTCTTAGATGATAATGGCAGCGATAAGTGCGATAGCCAGATGATTTTCTCTGAGAATGTGGATGGTAAGTATCTTCATTCTAAACTTCCTATTTCCTCATCTTCTTCTGTGCCTGGTGTGTGGGGAAGTCAAGGATGCCAACCGCCGCCTGAATATGTACAAGGCCTTATAGGTGTTATCTTACTAGCTTTGAATACTCTGAAAGTTGAGAAGATTGCACCTTCAGAAGCTAATATAACCGACTGTATTCGCTATGGTGATCCAAAATACCGCTACACTGATGTAAGAAAGGCTTTAAAATGTGCACTTGACCAACAAATGATAGTCAAGCAACATTTAGGTAAGATGGAGCTTTATGTTGGTAGGATTGAGAGGTTATGGATATGTGAGAATCCTATCGGTGGTAATACTGAACAGTACCCAAAAACAACCTGGGCTGCAATTCAGAAGTTCCTAACTTCCCCAGGTGGGCGTTCGGCATTTATAGCATCTGAATGCAGGTAACAGTATGCTGATATTTAATCGCTTCCATTTCCTAAATGTATTTGGCTCTGCAATTGATTGCTGATATCATTGCTTCTACTTCTAGGTATGAAGCAGCCTTGATTCTTAGAAATTCATGCTTAAAAACAACCCCCTTGGGTGAGGTATTTCGGATCTTGAATATGATAATTTCCATGAAGAAATGGATCAAGCATACACAAGGGGGATGGCAACCTATTGCTATAACTCTTTTAGAAACTAAACAAGATACTGGTGGTGGTTCTTGATATGGAGCATCTGGTAATGTAATGCCCAAAATTGGGCCTTGGAATTATGGTGGTTATGTAAAATTTTTCTGCTTTCCTCCTATTGCTTAGCATGATGAGGTCTTGGAATTATGGTGGTAAGAGCTGGTGTGTTCATTGTGCCGACAATTCCCATATATATGATATAACTCAAAATGAGGGTGAACTTTCACATTATGCCCATTGAAACAGGAATCTATTCCCTCAATTCAATTCATGTAGCATACAATTGTATTACATTGTATTTATATATTTGTACAGAGTTAAACTGCATGGTGTGTGAGCTCACGGGAGAAAAGGATTGTAAGAAGGTTGAGCCTCCTTTTGTCTTCGATAAGCCCTGAGATTCGAAAAATACCAAATCATCAAAACAAGTTGAATAAAATCGACTTTGAAACCAACATTTTGATATAGAGAATACCTGGAAGCAGTTGATCCACCAAGCGTAAGTGCTCCCAAAATTATGACAAGGAAAGGAACAGAAGCAAGTCTCATGTTTCTTTGTCCACGGTGTGCTCTTGGAACTCCAGTTTTCACAACCCGAGAATATGATGCTGGTGATTGGTGAAGGATCAATCAACATTATAGTAATTCTTGTTTGATGATTGCCATTACTAAACCAGAAGGAAATACCTGTTGGCTGAATTCTTCCATTTCCTCCTGTGACAGACGTAAATACATAAGTTGCATATTTTATTTTATTTTTTGAATTAACAGCCACATGCTGCGAAAGGTATGAGAAACATCTTCCTGTTCTTCATATAAACAGAAAAGAAACAGTAATTTGGACCCATCAGGAATGATGAGCCCATTTAGTAAAAACTGGAAGATAAACGTATCAAATAGCCTAAATGATTCTCAAAGTCAAAGCTGTTGTAGGAGAATAAGTAGCAAAGCATTCATTTCATTTGAATTTGGAAGCGAGGGTGAGGCCATTTTCCTCACTTTCTTAAAAGAGTGTAAAACTAAAAAATAATTAATTTACCAGTGTTGGTGAAGAAAGAATAGGCTTCTGAGATCTGCATTAAGTTTAAACACCAACAAATTAGCACAGAAATAATTGGTTTTAGGAAAGTGCAAAATTGTGGTTACCAATTTGAATTTGGACTCAGCCTCAGGTTTGAGATGAGGGGGAAATCGATCAGGATGAGTTTGCCAAGCTTTCCTTCTGTATGCAGCTTTAATCTACAAAATTGAATTTGAGATTGACAGAGACAATTAGGACGGAAGATGGAGGGAGGGAGGGAGAGGGACCTGAGTTGGGGAGGGAATAGAATTAGGGGGGAAACCCAGCAAGATTTTGGCCTCGTCGCTTCTCATATCATCTACTGCTGCTACTATGCAGTCTCTCAACTCCAATTCCCTTTTTCTCAACTTAGTTTGTGTCTGGGGTGGGGGTGGGGTGGGGGTTCAGACTTCAGATCCTGCAGTGCAGTCAAGTCTTTGCTTGAATCCAATTCCAATTCCTCTTTCTCAAACTCTCTCCCTGGGGTGGGGTGGGGTGGCCATCCTATTCTATTCTTGGTCCTGGATGGGTGATCCCCCAGCCTCCACGTCCACTTCCACTTTCTGCTCAACCACTTCACATTTATGATCCACTGTATGTTTTGCTTTCATTAAAGATTTTCATTAACCAAATATAAATATCACTGAACAAATATACAAATTTCACATATTTATATTTAATTTGAGCAATTTAAATTAGTTGGTCAAAATTAAAGTAATAACACCTGGGAGGTAGGAATTATAGTTTGAATGAAGGTATTTAAAAAATACAACTTTTGTTTATGCTTCTCTTAAATAAACATGAAAAAAGTTGGTGTGAAGGTGTTTATTGCAGTTTAATGTATATACATCTTATAATTAACAATAAAGAGGATATATATATATATATATAATTAGTTATTGTTTGTTCCTAGAAATATGATTGTGAATGAGAAGAAAGTGGGGGATGGATGGTAAATATGAAAAGAAAAGTTGAAAGGTTAAAATTTGTTGGAATTGGAGGCCATCCAGAAATGTCGGGATGTAAATTAGAGTACAAGGAGTGAAAGGGGTGTGGAGGTGAGTAGTATATAAACTACTCTACCCTGCGTTTCCATATCAATCAAATATAGTACACTACATGATACATGTAAAAAGGGGTGGTTGAGTTTCCAGTCTTTTCTTTTTTATTTTCTCTATATATCAATAACACAACCACCACCACTCTGCTGTATCATGTATGTATGTATGTATAAGAATAACCAAATTGTTTTAAGTGTTAATTACGTGTGTAATCATCACACATAGTACAGTAGGGTACGTACGTTTTATTATCAAAACAGCAAGAGCATCAATCTAGCTAGCTACCTGAAATCAACATGGCGGTTGGGAAGATCGCTGTGTCTCTGGTGTCCGTCATGCTCGTCATTGGTGTCGTCATCGGAGTCGTGGTTATGGTGAAAAGCAATGGGTCCTCTGATTCCCAAGAATCCCAAACCCGTATGCCCTCTATGAAGATGGTCACCTCCATCTGTGAGCTTACTAATTACAAGGAAGCCTGTGCCGGCAGCCTTGAATCTGTCGCCAAGAACAATTCTGCCACTGCCAACGATTACATTCTCGCCGTCGTTGAGTCCACTCTCAACGAGGTCAAGAAATCATCTGAGGCCACCTCCAAGGTTGTCGTCAACAAGGACACCGATGAACTCAATCATGTGGCCGTCCAGGACTGCAAGGACTTCCTGGATTATGCCGTTGATACACTTCAGAAGTCCATCTCCCTGGTGGGCGGTAGCGACATGGAAACCCTTGAGGAACGGGCGCACGAGCTCCTTAGCTGGATGACCGCCGTTTATGCCTTTCACACCACCTGCCTGGATCAAATTGAGAACCCCGAGTATAAAGCTGCCGTCGCCAATGGCACCCACAATTCCACCCAACTCAGCCACAATGCCGTCAACATTGTCGCTGAGCTCCCTCAAATATTGACCCTCTTCAACTATCAGCCTATTCATCAGAATGTCACCACGGTAATTACCTCAGGAAGTGGTCGTCGTCGTCTCATGTCCGCCAACCACCACGATGAATATCCCAGCTGGTTTGGACCTGCGGAGCGGAAGCTATTGGCGAAGCGCGGAGGTATCATTCCCAACGCCGTGGTTGCCAAGGACGGGAGCGGGCGTTTCAAGACCATTGGTGCTGCCATTGCAGCATGCCCCGACAACAACAAAGGCAGATTCATCATTTACGTCAAGGCCGGTATTTATCGGGAGCAGGTCATAGTCACCAAGAAGAAGACCAACATCTTTATCTATGGAGACGGTATTGGGAGGACAATCGTAGCTGGGAACAAAAATTATGGAATTATGAATATTGGGACAATGCATACGGCAACATTCGGTAAGTAATCATCATAATGTACATAATATATGCACATGCATGATGACTTGAATAATTAATATTAGTTTGATTATAATAAGTCTACTGCATATATATACCTTATACCTTATATCTCATATATATATATATATGTGTGTGTGTGCAGCTAACGAGGCAACTGGATTCATTGCCCGGGGCATAACATTCAGCAATGAGGCCGGTCCACAGGGGCACCAAGCTGTTGCTTTCAGGTCCGTAGGCGACATGTCGGCCATGTTTGATTGCAGCTTCGAGGGTCACCAAGACACTTTGTACTACCAGTTTCTGCGTCAATTCTACCGCAACTGCCGCATTTACGGAACCATCGATTTCATCTTCGGAAAGGGGGACGCAGTGATCCAGGACAGCGAGATAGTTGTGAGGAGACCGTTGCCAAAACAGTTCAACACGGTAACAGCTGATGGAAGAGAAATCCCTCGAGGGAGCAACGGGTTGGTGATCCAAAACTGCAGGATTATCCCGGACAAGTTTCTTTTCCCAATCAGGTTCCAAGTGCCGTCATATCTGGGGCGTCCATGGACACGTGAAGCACTGACAGTGGTGATGCAGAGCGAGTTGGGTGATTTCATCAGGCCAGAAGGGTGGAAGCTGTGGGACGGTAGCAATAACCACAAGAGTTGCGAGATGTATGAGTTTGGAAACAGGGGACCGGGAGCAAGAACGGATAGGAGGAACAGGGAATTCTCAAAGTTCAAAGTTCTGGGACCCAACCAGGCAGCCAAATACACACCTGGCATATTTCTTGCAGGAAACCAATGGTTGCCACAAACTGGTGTTCCCTTCAGGCTAGGCTTCTGATCACTCTTAAAATACAAACCACGTACCCTACCTACGTACAATCGCTTGTTTCTATTATGTTTAATTTGTTATATATTGTATGTTGAATAATTAAATGTCTTTGAGTATGAGAGGAACTACTCTGACTCTGACTCACACCCACACTTTCTCTCTCTAAATTTATATATATAATTGTTCAATCTGGACTTGAAGGAATTGTTCACGCTTTAAAGTTGGTTGGGTTGGGTGATTCAATTTCAGATCATTTCCGAGTCTTTCCTGAATAAGGTTGTGAAAGGTTTTGTTATTAAAATAGAATTTTTCAAGAAAAAATATATATATATATATTATAGGGTATCTATTAATTGATGTAAGGACAAAACCTAGTTTTAAAAGTTTTTATTTAAAATGACTTAAATTAATTGATGTAAAATTGTAAAGATTTAAAAATGGAAAGCAACTTAATTAAGAATTTAACATAAATAGATGGAGTAAGAAATTAATGATGAGAAAGAATAATTAATAAAAAGTTAATTAACTATTTATATTTATAGAAATAAATGTATGTGGCAAATTAGAATTAAACCAGCTTTTCCATCTCATATGACATGTAAAATATTGGTTGGTTTTCATTTTAAATAATATGATATGATGTGTAAATATATATTTTATATTCTTATATTATATATGTTTATTCTATGAACAAGAGATATACAGGCAACTCTTATTTTCTTAAAAGTTTTATATATTAATTAGTTACAGTATAATTTGCAGGTTTTATATATATTTGTTATATATTATCTGAAGATTCGTACATATTTGAAATCGAGCAAGATATAAGAATATGGACCATTTTTTAACATCACGAAAGATTATTTACAAAGACAAAACTTACAAATAAGTCGATCAAATTGGGCCACTAAAAAATGGAGAGCAAAATTAAAAGTTGACATGAAATTACCAAAAGTGGTACGTACAAGTGTAAAAGTAATTTTTAAAATGCTTTGCAAGGTGAGTGAAACCGCATATTTACACTTAAATCATGATCCACTCAGAGCAACCAATGACTTTTGCTGCTGAGCACATCAGATAATGACCTTACTCTTTTAAACCATACAAATATATATATATATATATTGACTGTGCTTGCCACACCAAATATGTAATCAAACATATTATTCTCATCTTTCAACCATCTCTTATTTTCACTTCCAATGTGTTATGCTGCGTCTTCTCATCCAATCACCAGCTCTATATGTTATACAATGCCAAGCAACTTCCCAATCACTCTACCTATCTCACATTCACACTTCACAAAGTTTCTACACAATCCACAAATAATACACAAACTGCAAAAAACTCAATGCCCCAAAGCTACCTACCTGTACACTCCAACCTTCCCTTAATTTGTATCATCACTATTGTCCTACATCAGTGAATAAACAGAGTGAAAACTTCAAATGCTATTATAAATGGTTCTCCAACAGATCAGGAAGCGTAATCTTCCCAGAGTTATTGCGATCAAGCTTGTTGAACTGATCGCATATCTGCAGGATATCTTTTTCCCTAATCTTCCCCATCTCTTTCAGCTTGTAAATCACATATTCTGATTTACTGTATCAATACACAGATGCAATGTTTAGTTCTCAATGGCGGATAAACAACTCATATGATTAATTAACACAAACTGTAGGTGATGCAGAAAATTCATGAAACATGGAGGCATAACAATAGACGACTTCTGGAATATCACCATATAATTTGTAAAGACCACCAAATCCAGACCATGGCTGCTTTGAGAAAGCAAAAGGGATGAAATGTTCCATCATCAGTTGGTAGTTATATTGTATATCTGAAGCACCTAAGACAAAGATCCCCCGATTTATCTAATAATCTTAAAAGGAGCTCCAACATTATCAACCATGAACATTACAAATTTCATTGTCTTTCCCCTGTTAAATAGGCAACAAGATACTTGATCCACAGGGACCACAATTTTATGAAATTATTCCATCATTTCATCTAAATAATGTCATGTGGAAAGACAACTCCATACCAGAGACTACAAATGCAATGTTGTATTAAGCACTCATCATTGATTGGACATATTGGTTTTACCAACACAAAGGTCCCTTGATAGGAGCCAACACATTAAACTCATAAACCAAGAATCTAAAGATTAATAGCGATCAGACTCCTGTAATATACTCATAATAGTATAATACCATTTCACATCTCAGTAATTGTTTCCTTGGAACAAAATATCATCATATGGAATTCGTAAAGTATTGAAACTAGACATTCATGGTTAATCAAGAATGGAAATGCATGCAGCAGTGGAAATGAATTTACTCTACAATGCATAATCACTCAAATTGACAGTGTTTAGAGTCTTCTCTCAATTACCTATAACCCAAAGATTACAACTCTTTTGTTTCTCTCTCAATACAAAAATTACGAGTCCACAGTATAGCTATCCAACAAATGGGAACCAAAGTCAAGAATGAAGAACAAACAAAATTCTTTCCTTTTAAAAGAATAGTGCACATCAAGCTTCTCGTATTTGTCAACGATTGGAAAGAAAAATGTAGCATTCACTGTTCACTCAAACGTAATTACTATCTGGAGTTGAGTCCCAATATTGTATTTTGAGCGCCACATCAATTTCCCATGATCTTAAGGTCTACCATATTGATGATCATCAGCATCTAATCAACACTAGTAAGGACTGCGGGGTCAAAGCCAAAAAGCGTATGCCAGCAGACACAGACATAAATTGCAAGGAAGGAAAAAGCTATACGTACATGAAAACATATCGGAAAGTCGAAACTAAAAGTTTGAGAAGCAAAACTAAAAAATGTGATTATGCAATTAAGTTGGTGAAAAGTGATAAGAGGAATGAAGTTGCAATTGCCTACCTAATAAAGCCATTGTTGTTTATGTCAGCAGCCAGCAAGTCCTCCACAGTAATACCTCGATGCAACACCCAATTACTGATCTTGCGGTGCCTCTTGTCAATCCTGGCTTCTGCCAGATATAGAAATGCCCTGGCCACGGCAAGCGTGGACAATAATAGCCATATGGACGCAAATAATCTTCCCGGGAGAGTCTTGAATGCCCTGTCTCCATATCCCACCGTCGTCACTGACATGACTGATAAATACACGGAATCCACCCAATCCAGACGCTCCACAAAGTACAAAACTAGCGTCCCCATACCAATACACAGCACGACCACCCCCAGAGCCAAGCCTACCTTAAGTCTAATCCTCATTCTGCCCTTGGCCACGTCCACTATATAGTTCCTGGCAGAAAATCTGGGGTTGTGCTCCGGATGTTGACCCTGCTGTTGGGGCGCCGCCTTAATGCCGGCAAGGATCATATTCTCCTGCAGGTCAAGCACGTAATTGACAACCCCAGTAAGTAGAATATCGATGAATCCAAAGCCCACGAGCACAAAAACACAAGCAAAGACTTTAGTGAGCGGCGTCAAGGGGGCGATGTCACCGTAGCCTATGGTGCACATGGTGACGATACAGAAATAAAGAGCGTCGACGACAGGGTGAGTCTCGGCGCCGGAGAAATGGTCCCGGTTGAAAGAGTAGATAATAACGCCGAGGGAGAGGTAGAGGAGGAGCAAAAGAGCGGCTTGTCGGAGGAGAGAAGAGGAATCGGAATGGGGATGGGGGTTGGAAGAGTGATGGGGGGAGCGGAAATCTTTCATTACAGCCATGGCGGGGGCAGTTTTGCAGCGTTGAATTTTCTTGCGGGCCCAGGAGGAAGAGGAAGGGGGATGAGGTGGAGAAGGAGGAGTATCGAGGGAGGAGGATTGGTGGTGGTGGTCATCATCTAGATAATCGTGTTGTTGGTAAATAAGAGGAAGAGAATATGTGGTGTTGGTGGGGATTGGGAAGGAGTGAGGAGAGATATCGAGGTTGAAATCGTGGAGTTGAGGAGGAGTAGGGAGGAGTAATGGGTCGGTGGCTGCTGCTGCTGCTGCCATTCATAAATCGGAAAAGGGATCGGACTCTGGAAATTGCAGCAAAAACTGGAAAGTGAAAGTGAAGAGTAAACAAAATAAGGGGTGTGTGTGTGTGTATTTCTTACAGAATGAATGAACGAATCAATGTCTCTCTCTCTCTCTCTCTCTATCTCACACACACATGAAAGAGAGAGAAGAAAAGGGATTATAATAAGTTGTGATTGATTAGAAGATTAATAATAAGATCAGAAGGATGGATGGGTTGGATTGGGGGAAGAAAGAGAAGTGAATAGCTATAGAACCAATAAAAACTCGCCACCTCTTAAGAAACAGACATATTCAGACACACTTTCCATTTTATAATAAAATAAAGGATTAAATACATATCAACACCATAGCCCAAAATACTATAGTTTTTATCCTTTATAATGAAGATGATCGCCGCCGGATTTGGAGTGAGAGCCCATAGTCATTTTGAGGGAATCTAGTTGTGTCAAGACCTTGGCGAAGCCCTCAACGAAGTGGATCTTTTTATAGTTCAAATATGGATACGGACTGCTGGTCTGCCGGTTGTTCTCATGAACAAGTAGCTAGCTGAAACAATTGGTAACTCAATTAAAAGGTTTTTCTTTACTGATCTTGCTTGATTGGGAGCTCGAGGTAAACTTGATAAAAAATTTTCGATTCATGATATTAAATGCTTTTTTTGTGATTTTTAGGTGGAGGACGTTAGCTATTTTTTTTTAAGGTGTTCATTCGCCGAACAAATTTGGATACTCTCTAAATGGCAAGTGAGTCCATCGTTGGTCCCACTTGTTGATTAGAGAGTGGTTCTTGCAAATCTCAAATGCAAATTTCAATCTCTTTCCGGACTAGGAGACCCAACACCAGTTCCTCATCACATGGGTCATCATTCTTGAAAGCATCTGGAAAGCTTGCAATGAGAAGACTCACGCAAAGTAACCTCCCACCCCAATGGAAGTTACGAGAGTCATTTTAAAAAAAGTGGAAGAGCATTGTTCAGTGAGGATGTCGAAGCATATTAATCAACAAGTCCACTGTGTCTGGCAGCCCCCTCCGACAGGTTGGTATAAAGTTAGTATTGATGCTTCTTTTTTGGATGGAAAATCATTTGCTGTTTTTGTTGGCCGAGATCATAATGAAAACATTTTCCTGTTGGAAGCATGTGAGAGCTTTGCCTATAATCCTACAACTGCTGAGGTCTGAGCACTTTGACTGGCAACCACAAAGTTGCATGAACTTAATGTGGAGCAGTGCATTTTTTAATTGGACTCTGTTGATGCCATCAAATAGATCATGAATCAGGAAGAACAAGTGGATAGAGCTGCAGCAGTTGATGTTTTGGAAATTAGGAGGATTTGGAATTTGGATCTAAATTGGACTTTTAGAAAAATTCCAAGGCTCTGTAATAAATTTGTTCATGGTGTGGCTAAGTGGGCACACGGAGCAATTTGGACGGACCAATCCCACCCCCTCTCTTCCCAAGTGATGTATTTTGTGATAAGGGGCAAGACCTCTTGGACTGATTTTTGTGGAATGAAAGAAACCATATCAATAAAAAAAATAAGAAATAGTGCATTTACACCCCTAACTATGAAACATAATAAAATGATCCCTCATGATATACACTAATTTTTTATAATGAAAATGCCCTTATTATTTCCACCCTTAAAATATTTCTATTACTACAATCATTCTCTTAAAATATAATCTGAATTATTATAAATTTTTTTATTTAAAATAAATACTATCCAAAATTTATAATTTTACACTGAGTATAGAATCTGTATAAACTCAATAAATTTACATTCTTATATTTTTTATACAACTGATGAAAAACTTATATAATTTTTGCTTGTATTTTTATATATTGAACTTTTTTTAAAAATAAATTATCAATAGAAAATTTGAAATATTACATCAAACATATATATACTGTAAAATCTACAAATTTATAATATAATTAAGAAATAATATTCTATACTTTTTAAGT
This sequence comes from Sesamum indicum, assembly GCF_026168435.1. Classification (NCBI taxonomy): domain Eukaryota; kingdom Viridiplantae; phylum Streptophyta; class Magnoliopsida; order Lamiales; family Pedaliaceae; genus Sesamum; species Sesamum indicum. The sequence continues at coordinate 27,850,076 of NC_142662.1, forward strand.
AATGATATAATATATTTTTTATTATGTGGACATGTAACTGAATAAAAATTTATAAATTATATAACATACTTTTTTTATAATATTATATGCATTATATATTGACACATATTTACATGTACTTTTTAGCATAATTTATTTAGTTTACAAAGATATATTAAGCTTATAAATGTTTTTTGTATTCAATAATTTATAAAAAAATTATAAATTATAAATATTATTTTTAAAATAAAATATGAGTAAATTTTAAATCACTAAAAATAGTTTGAGGAGATATTTTAATAAAATATATTTTAGGGAGTAGAATAAAAAGGTAATGGGGTAAGTGAGAAGGGTATTTTTATGTTATCGATGCCAAATTATCTTATTAAGGATGTTTTTATTATCTCTCATATTTTAAGAATGTAAATAAGATAAAATGCATAAAAGTGTATTTAACCCTAAAATAAATAAATATTGGGGTTTGGGAGAGTATGAGGAGGTTGGGGTTGGCAGAGCGAGTGATGAGGAGTTGAGTCTAGTCTAGTCTGACTCAACTCACGACATTTCAATTTATATTTTCAACTAATCTAAATACTAGTACTACTTCTTCTTACAATGCAAAATGCTCATCACTCATTCAAATAATAACTTGACGTGTCTCTGCACATAATTGTATTATGTTAATAATTAATATGGGTGTATAAATATGTTATGTTGGAGGAGGATTGTACATATAATACGGTGGATTATTAATTAAAATTTCAAAGGTTGTAGTAGAGTAGACTTAGTTAATGGATATTTAAGTTTGGGGCACTGAGGCCCAGTTTATGGTTGTGGGCCGGCCTAATCCTCCAAACCAATTGCTTTGGCAGCCCTTACGCAATGAGTATGGAGAGGTAGAGGTAAGAAAGAGAGGAGACAGGAGCGGAAAAGGCCTAAGCCGAAGGGAAAAGGGGTTTGCAATTGCAGGTGAAGAAGCAATTCTCCAATTCAAATTCAAAACACACACACACAGACACCATTAAAAGCAGCCTTCAACCTTGACTTGACTCCACTCCCATCATCATCATTAATTCATAAGCTAATCTCCCTCCCTCCCTCCACTCAAATATGTATATATGATCTCATTATGGATGATATTTTGATTAAGGGTGAAAATATCTATCCTACATATAATAACAGCGGGTAGGGGTAGGGGTAGGGGTAGGTGGGAAGTAGAAAAGGTAAAATTAAGAATTATTAGCAGCTGCTGATTGCAATCTTGTTTCAGCATTACGTATCATCATCATATATATACATATAAATGGAAAATGTCAACGAAAAGGGTGTAACAATTTTCAATTTATTTGAACGAGAGAATCTCTCAACTCCTTTGGTGGAGCTTTGACAAATTCAATCACATCCCACACTGCACGTCTCTCTCCCACCTACCCATTTTTAATTAGTTAGATAAAGAAAGAATTGGGAGTTGGTCCTTGTAATTTTGTTCCCAATTCCAGCAGGAAAAGGATCCTCCCTCCCTCCACGTTAAATTAATTACCAAGTCTCATCAATCCACTTTTCTTCAGTACTCGTCATTCTTCTTTTTGGTTTCTATTTCCCCCCCATACACTCGCATTAAAAAAAAAAAAAAAACAATTGAATGATTGCTTCAACTTACCCTTCACATCACATGCCTAAAACTTATATAACTAACCAATTCCTTCCTAATTACCCTATTCATCAATCTTTATTATTGTTTTTTTTCAAAAGACAAGTTAATCAATCATTAAGTTGGATAAAATTACAGTGCACCCAATTAATTCCAATATGTAAATTTTGGTATACTATCTTAATCAGAAATAATTAACATGCATGCTAATGCTAATGCTAATGCTAGTGTTTTGGATGGCTAATTATAGTTTGATTAAGTGAATCTAATGTGTCGTGCTTCTACGCCTACCCATGCCCCAAACCAATTAACTATTGCTCCACTAATTATATCAATCATATATTCATGTGAATTTTTTCTCAAGCCTGCTTCCACATTATTCTTCATTTATTTAACTAGTAATTGAGACAGAGAGTTGGTGAAAAATCTATATACATATATATATTCCTGATTCATAAAAAGAGTAACAAAGAATCTCATATTTTTTACATATATATATATCATCATATATAAAAACAGACATGTTTTGCTCTATATCAGAATATGTATATGTGATGAAAGATGTCAACATTTAATTAAATTAATAAAGAGAAAATAATTAAACAAGGGAAAGAGGATGTCATGTTGAGGCATTAAGTAATGTGGTTTTGAAGTATTAATTAGATAGTTGAAAAATTAATGAGAAAAAATAGAATAGAAGGGAATGAATGAGGATTCATGTGAAAACAATGACCAAATAAGCACAAGTTGATAAAAAAAAAAAAAAAGTGGGAGAATCTGGTGGGTGGGTGGGTAGGTAGGTGGGTGGTGGTGTGGAACACCCGAACAAGTTTGACTCTGACAAAAAAGAGGGGGGGTAAAAACGCAATATCTTGAAATTTTGTGCAGTTATTTACATACATGTGCTGATTATTAGTATTATAGTGGGAATATATGAATGTTGAGGAGGAGGTGATGATGAGCTGAGCTACCCCACTACGTACAACAAGTTGGAACTCAATAATAGACCAATAGACTTGAACTAGTCACTAGTCCTCTTCTACTGCACATAAACACTCCCACTACTATTAACTGTTGATATTCATCTTTAATAGAAATAAGACAAAAAAAGGCATATATATGATGTTGGGTGGGTAAGTAATTATAAAAACTCCATTTTATTAATTATTAGTTTCTCTGTCAATTTCATATCTTAGTTGTTTAATATATGGAGTGGATGGTGAGAGAAAGAGATTGGTTTACTTCATCTAATTTCTCTCTCTTCTATTTCAGTATTTCTGACCAAACCCCCTTTTTCTTTTTCTAATTTTTGTTTTCCACCGTTGACATTTATGTTTTTCTGATAAATGAGTATGAACTAACACTTTGTTATCATTCCATTAATAATCAATCCCATCTTAATGAATACTAAACAGTATTACTACTTTTATGAAAAGCTACTGATAGATAATTAAAGTGAATGTAGCTCATCAACTTCTCATAGATATGCCGCTGCTGCCATCTCATGCATCATTTATTAATAAGATAGAAGATGAAGATGAAATTAGGCAATACCAGAAAAAGACATATGGATGGGATCCGCAAAAACACAGTAAAAGTTGTGGCTGAAATGAAATGGTCAAAGTTTTCATCACTTCCTACGCGTTCTTCTTTGTTTTTTTTCCTCCGTAATGTAATGTAATGTAATGGAAAAACAGCTGTATCTATGGTATCTGCTGCTGAAATGGTCTTCAACCCAACTTTTGACCCTCTACTTGAGATTTATTTTTGTTTTATATATATATATATATGTACATATTTCTTTATTGTTTACATATATATATATATCACATGACTATGCATATATTGATTGAGTTCAATAATCATAATATCAATTGTGCATATATATAATATATTCTTGAGCTTGGCAAAGCGTTTAATAATTAATCAAAATTATTATAGTTATTAATAAAATCGAAAATTCAAAATTCAAACTTGGTTGAAATAAAAGAAATGATCAATCATGAGCACCTCCTTGGAAGCTACCCAGCCTACCAACTTATGCTCCTTTCGACGTTCCTACATAATAATACATGTTATCAATGTCATCGATATATATTAGTTGCTTCCCCTGCCACTCTTGAATTCGTCGTCCTCTCCAAACTCAAACTCTCTCTCTCTGTCGTGCCTTCATTTTCATTTCCTCACCATTCTTGTTTACACCAAATAATGAATTAAACAAGGCGAGGCCACTCAATTCTATTCATTCATTATTCATTATTCATTATTATTCATATATATCATCATCTGCATTGGGCCGGTTGAGTTGTGTGGATGCCTGTAGAAGAAGAGGCTTTTGCCGGCAGAGGCCAAAACAATATGGAAGCACAGAGCGAGAATGCCGAGCAGCAGCAGCACACAAAGGACAATGACAATGCTGCTGTTCCATTTTACAAGCTCTTCATATTTTCTGATTGGTGGGACAAATTCTTGATGCTGCTGGGAACCCTTGGTGCCATTGGCAACGGCCTCAACTCCCCACTCATGGCATTACTCTTTGGCGAACTTGCTGATGCTTTTGGTACATCTCAAAATGATAAAGTACTTCCTGTTGTTTGCAAGGTAGTATTCAAGAAATAAACCCACCTCTCTTTCTCTCTCATCTCTACTCTATATATGACTACTAATTAGCATCATTTATGTATTTCTTGTTATATAATAGGTTTCACTAAAACTTGTGTATGTCGCTTTGGGCTGCGGTGCAGCAGCATTCCTTCGTAAGTACACTATATATAATCTCCTACCATTACCAGCATGCACCTCCAATATTGAAGTTAATTCTGATCAATTATATATATATATATATTCATTCATTCAAACTTGGAAATTAACAAGGTGGTTTATGCATGTATGTATATGGTGATGATGATGATGATCTTAATTATGCAGAGGTGGCATGTTGGATGATAACTGGAGAGAGACAGGCTGCACGAATTAGGAGTCTCTATCTCAAAACTATTTTGCAGCAAGATATTGCTTTCTTTGATAAGGAAGTACATACAGGGGAAGTCATTGGAAGAATGTCCGGTGACACTGTTCTTATTCAAGATGCCATGGGCGAGAAGGTCATTCATGCATACACAATCCTATCCTTAATATACCCTTAACATATACATAAAAACATGCATCCAATCCAATACATAATAACTCACCAATTCATTAGTTATGCAGGTTGGGAAGTTCGTGCAGTTAATGTCCACATTCTTTGGCGGCTTTGTGATTGCCTTTACCAAAGGGTGGCTCCTCACCCTCGTCATGCTCTCATCCATTCCTCCACTCATGATATCCGGCGGTATCATGTCCCAGGTTGTATCCCGGATGGCCTCCCGCGGTCAAAATGCATATGCCGACGCTGCAGTTATTGTTGAACAGACTATTGGCGCCATTAGAACTGTGAGTTGTCACTTAATTATACTAATACTTAATAGCATTCTTAAGTAATCAGTTATCTGAAAATATGCAGTTTCAGCACCCTAATTTCCATTGTAATTAAACTGTCTAGTTGATTCCTACATGTCCAGGTTGCCTCATTTACAGGAGAGAAGCAAGCAGTGTCCAATTATGGCAAGTCCCTTGAAAAAGCTTATAAATCAGCTGTGCATGAGGGGCTGGCTACTGGACTTGGTCTTGGATCAGTTATGTTTATGATGTTCTGCAGTTATGCTTTGGCCGTTTGGTATGGCGGCAAGATGATCTTGGAGAAGGGTCATTCAGGGGGCGAAATATTTACTGTTATTGTCGCAGTTTTAACTGGTTCACTGTGAGTATAGTCCAAATAAATAATTATTCATCTACTTCTCAAATCTCTGTGTCTGTATTCTTTAACATGATATATGTCTGTTTCAGGTCTCTGGGACAAGCATCACCTTGCATGACAGCATTTGCGGCAGGTCGAGCTGCAGCCTTCAAGATGTTTGAGACTATAGATAGGAAGCCCGAGATAGATCCATTTGATCCCAGGGGCAAGATATTGAGCGACATCTGTGGGGATATAGAACTTAGAGATGTTTATTTTAGCTATCCAGCCAGACCAACTGAGGAAATATTCAGCGGCTTTTCTTTGTTTATCCCTCGTGGCACAACCGCGGCATTAGTTGGACAGAGTGGGAGTGGCAAGTCAACTGTGATTAGTTTGATAGAGAGGTTTTACGATCCACAGGGCGGTGAGGTTCTAATTGATGGGATTAATCTCAAAGAATTCCAGCTCAAGTGGATTAGGTCGAAAATTGGTCTGGTCAGCCAAGAACCTGTACTTTTTATGGGTAGCATCAAGGATAACATTGCATACGGAAGGGAAGGTGCAACTGATCAAGAGATTAGAGCAGCAGCGGAGCTGGCGAATGCTGCTAAATTTATTGATAAATTGCCCAAGGTTCTTTTTTTTTTTTTTTTTTAATGCTCGGGCAACAAGCATGATGATTCAACCATGTTTAGCCTTCTAGGATCCTTTGTTGACTGCTAAACTTTGCCGTGCAGGGCTTGGACACCATGGTTGGTGAACATGGGACTCAGCTTTCTGGTGGACAGAAGCAAAGAATCGCCATAGCCAGAGCAATTTTAAAAGACCCTCGAATTTTGCTTTTGGATGAGGCAACTAGTGCACTAGATGCAGAATCTGAGAGAATTGTTCAAGAGGCTCTTGACCGGATTATGGTTAACAGAACAACTGTTATAGTTGCTCATCGTTTGACCACAGTTAGAAATGCCAACATCATTGCCGTCATTCACAAAGGAAAGATGGTCGAAAAAGGTCAATTCCAAATACCTTCATCCTCTTATCTTTTGCTTACGGAAGCTAATGACGAAACACGTATTGAATAACAATTTTCAAGAGTTAACAAACTATATTACGTGATTGCAGAAGACTTAAACATTAATGGCAAATAAGATGTGCTGTGTATTTATGTATTTGGGGGTGAGAGTTCAGTACTTTAACTGGCTGTCTTTCTTTCTCTTCCAGAGAAAGGACAAAAAAAATAAATGAATATTGATCATCACAAGGAAAACCTAACATTTGCAGTGTATATCTGATAATTTACAATCAGGTACACATTCTGAACTTCTGGAAGACCCTGAAGGAGCGTATTCTCAGCTTATACGATTGCAAGAAGCACATAAAGATGAAGAGGAACCCATTGATGAGCCTGAACCAGTTTACAGTAACGAATATAGTAGGCAGGCGAGCCAAAGAGCATCACTTCTCCATGCAATTAGTCGGAGATCCTCTAGGCCAAGAAGTGGAAGCCACCGTTCACTATCAATCACATTCGACCTATCCAGGGGGCTTAGTGTTTCGCGAAGTGAATATGATGATCTCGAAACTGATGAACCCAATAAGCATCCAAAAGTCCCAATAAGCCGACTCATTGCTCTCAACAAGCCTGAGGCACCAGCTTTAACAGCAGGAGCTCTATCAGCAATCCTAAATGGGGCAATAGTTCCATTTTTTGGCATATTACTTTCCCTCGTCATTAAGACTTTCTACGAGCCGCCACATAAGTTAAGGCAGGACTCAAGATTCTGGGCGCTGATGTTTGTGGTTCTTGGCGTGGTGTCATTAGTTGCATATCCATTGAGGACATATTTTTTCGGCATTGCTGGTTGTAGGTTGATAAGGAGAATTAGGATGATGTGTTTTGAGAAGGTGGTTAATATGGAGGTTGGTTGGTTTGATGAGCCTCAAAACTCAAGTGGAGTAATTGGTGCAAGGCTTTCGGCTGATGCGGCTACAATTCGTGCTTTAGTGGGTGATGCACTGGCACAATTGGTTCAGGATCTTGCAGCAGCAGTAGTGGGATTGGTTATAGCTTTTATCGCATGCTGGCAGTTGGCACTTATCGTCCTTGGTATGGTACCTCTGATAGCATTAAATGGAATTGTGCAACTCAAATTCATGACCGGCTTCAGCGCAGACGCAAAGGTAGTTCAAGACTTGGGATAACAGAACTTTTTAACATACATAGGATAAACAAAATTTTGATTGTGCATACTAAAACAGACTTATATAACCTTCCCTCATTGTTTGCCTTTATGTTTGTAGGTGATGTATGAAGAAGCAAGTCAAGTGGCTAATGATGCTGTTGGAACTATAAGAACAGTGGCTTCTTATTGTGCAGAAGACAAGGTAATGGAAGTATACAGAAAGAAGTGTGAAGGCCCGGTGAAGTTAGGTATAAGGCAAGGATTGATTAGTGGAACAGGTTTTGGTCTGTCGTTGGCCTTGGTGTTCTTTGCCTATGCCACGGCTTTCTATGCAGGAGCACGGCTTGTTGAGGCTGGAAAAACAACATTTGCAGATGTGTTTCGTGTAAGTATGCTGCACTTTCTCGGTAATACTTTTGAAGAATATTATTTAGATCCAACGAGGAGGAAATCTGAGAATAACCTTGATTATTCACATCCTGCAGGTTTTCTTTGCTCTAACCATGGCTGCAGTGGCCATATCTCAATCAAGCACATTCGCCCCAGATTCAAGCAAGGCCAAGAGCGCGACTGCTTCTATATTTGCCATCCTAGACAGAAAATCAGACATTGATCCAAGTGATGAATCTGGCACGACACTAGAAAATCTCAGGGGAGAAATTGAATTAAGACACATCAGTTTCAAGTACCCTACTAGGCCTAATGTTAGAATTTTCCGGGACCTCTCATTGACAATTCACAGTGGCAAGGTATAGTCCATAACTCTTGTTCATCTCGTTGTTTCATTAGTTGCACCTGAAGAAACTATCTTATACAGAGTTTTACGTAAGGACTTTAAAAATACTAATTAGTATATAATGCATACATTTGTGGGACGTTTCAGACTGTTGCTCTGGTTGGAGAAAGTGGAAGTGGAAAGTCGACTGTGGTTTCTTTATTGCAAAGGTTTTACGATCCTGATTCAGGTGTGATCACGATTGATGGGATTGATATTCAGAAGTTCCAGCTGAAATGGCTAAGGCAGCAGATGGGACTTGTGGGGCAAGAGCCAATCTTGTTTAATGAAACAATCCGAGATAACATTGCTTACGGCAAGGAAGGGAACGCAACAGAAGCAGAAATCATAGCTGCAGCCGAACTAGCAAATGCCCACAAATTCATCAGCGGATTGCAACAGGTTAATTTTAACAACCGGGAATTTCTTCATGAAAAAAACACCGCCTGATTCATTCATTAGTTAATTATCATCACAGTGCAAGAAATGCTGAGACAAATTAATTAACAATGGTGCAGGGATATGATACAATGGTGGGGGAGAGAGGAGTTCAATTGTCAGGAGGACAGAAACAGCGAATAGCGATAGCACGGGCGATCATAAAAGCCCCAAAGATACTGTTATTAGATGAGGCTACCAGTGCATTGGATGCTGAGTCTGAAAGAGTAGTTCAAGATGCACTGGATCGCGTAATGGTTAACAGGACAACAGTAGTTGTGGCTCACAGATTATCAACCATCAAGGGAGCAGACCTTATTGCTGTGGTTAAGAATGGAGTAATCGTGGAGAAAGGGAAGCACGACTCTCTAATCAATATCAAAGACGGTTTCTACGCATCACTCGTGGCGCTCCACATGGCTGCTTCATCTTAATTAATAATCGTCTTCTTGAACAACGACTTGTTGGAATTTTATATATAATGAAGAATATGGAGGGGTGAACAAGTATGAGTATAGTTAGAGGAGAATAGGTAGTTAAGATGGTGGTGCAATAAATTAATTAAGAGCCATAGTGTAGCTAGCTAGTGAAAGTGAAATTACATATAAGTGTATATATATGGACTCAAAATCAGTATATATATATATATATATCAGCTTTGATGATTCGTTGCACTGAACTGATGGATTTGTCCTCTTTCTTTTTCAGTAAATTGAATAAAAAAGATCCAAATTTCATTGTTCGTTTTGATTCAACAGAAAGACCATACGTATGTACGATCTCTCTTGCTTTTGCGGTAACCTTTTCTGTGTTAACATCATACACATAATTAGCGATTTGTAGAATTAGGACCAAATCGATCTAAGAGTAGTTGTTGACATGAATTCAGATGTCTGACCACATATGATGTATATAGTTTTTTTGATGATTAATTATTCGAATTAATTATATAGTCATATGGTCTGTAGTCGATCTGTACTGTATGGGATCCACTCCGAGTCCGAATTGTGGTGATGGAAATAAAGCTGTATTTGAAGCAAGAAGAGAAGTTTTAGAAAGCTGCATATGTTTTCCAAACAATGCGGGATTCAGTGAGATTCTGATGCGTGTCTGTGATTGTGTTAGTATAAATAGCTAGCTATATTGAGAAGGGTAGCTGCAAGATTACAATATATAATAATAATAATAGATATTGGTGTCCTTGAATTGTGGTGCGGCAGTAATTGGTACGTAAAACCCCCTTTTCTTTTGGTAATTGTTCATCTTCATATAGACTAATTAATTTTTATGGTGTTGTTCAACTAAACGTAATTTTAGTTTCAAATCTTATAATGATTGGCAGATGGGATCAATGGATTTTGTGAGGAAACCAATCAAGATCCACAAAAAAGTTAAACTCGGCAACTGGTACAAAAAGTTGATGAGACCATTGAGACCTCTCTTTACAAAGTTGTTTACGGCACAAGCACCTCAACCTTTGAGAGAGGAGAACCTAGCTTTCATGGTCATACCACTTTCTTTCTTTAGTACTTATATGCTCTGGCATTTAGTTAGTTTTTAACACATTATTGCAGACTTGTATTGTAAAAGTGGATGCTAGCAAACCGGGATGGCAAAAGGCAGTATTAGCAGTACTCAGGAATTGCAAAGGTAGGATTAATGGGTGAGGTAGGTAGTGCTTGGTGTGGTTTATATGCTCAAATTAAACCAAAAATTTTATGTGTATAGGTGCACGCTTCAAAATGGATCAAAATGGAGTGGTGGAAGTATCCGGGATAGCTCATCCAAATCAACTGCTGAAGAAGATAGGCAAAGCCAGTCGTCTAGAGCTTCATTGGTTTCAATTTGGAGAGTGTTCCAGTAATCTTTTTATGCCAGAAACTAACAAGGATCCTGCACCAAAAAACCCCAATCCCTATAATACCTTTCCTCCATATGGATATCCTTATCAACCACCACAAATGTTCAACCCTTATACTCCATACTAGACATCACCACTTCACCTACGTACACCATTGTCATCATCATCATCTCTTTTGCTTATATTTCTAGGATTCTTCTTTCTGCTAATGCCAACGACATTTTACTTGATGTGAATTTGACAACCCTACTATATATTCTCTGTTTCCCTAATGACTTGTCTGTTTCTTTCTATCTAATAGTCTATATATGTTACCGATGGCGGGGAATTAACTACTCTAATCTAACTCATATTACTCAACTAATAATTTAATTAGGAATTAACAAGAATAAACTAAACTTGTTATTTTACTTGAATATTTGATCGGGTTACAATCAAACTATGCAGCAAAGGATAGCTGTGATCTAAAGCAAAGAATCTTCCCTTCTACAATAGATACTTTTTCCAAGAAAGATTCATCGTCCTTGTGTTACAAAGAGAGGTCCTATTTATACTAACTCGCTAAATTAGGTAATTATGGAATTTTTACTATCTCGCCCCTCATTCCTGGATGTAGGCATGGATGGAAACTTCTTGAAGGCTAGTTCGGTCTCCCCATTAATGCCTTGATTCCTTTGATGAAGCCATGATCCCCTTAACCTTGCTACTACTGCCGTAATTAAACTTTGACTTTCCCCAAATCAAACTTCTCATTAATAGGAAATATTGCATATATCTTGACTTATTTCCTTTCCATATCACTAACTTTTGCTGCTAATCAAGATGGTTTCTTGATTTACATGTATTTGAAATCCAAATATGATCTTGTCAACTAATGCACTCGAATCCCTTTGCCCTTGGCATCAAATCGAGTAAGTGCTGAATTACTTCATGCCACTAATACTCTACTACACAATTTAATCCAGAACCTGATGCTTTCCCTTTATTATTTGCTTGTAAATCATTTGATTACACCTAACATCGATTGTGAATGGTTACCTACCACACAATTTTTTCAAATACTTCTAAGCCAAGCTGCAAAAGAATTGCATAATAGAATGTGCTGAATTCAATTCGTCATAAAATCTTGAAAACCATCCAAACATTCCATGTAGTTTTTCTGTTTGTAGTAATCTGTTAGGCCCAGATTTCTTCCCATGGAATTCGCTGTAACCAGAATCTCCAGGAAGTTGGTTCCACCATCAGGGCCAACACCATCAGTGGTGCTTGAATTATCAGTGGTTGACAGGTTACTGGTTCTACATTGCAATGCTCGAACACTGCATGTGTTTAAACATGGACTGACCGCAGCAAAGGTCATGCGTGAAGCCTTGGGCTGACTTTCTGCCACAGCATATGTGATGGACTTGGAGCAGCACAATTCCTTAATGCAGTGGGAGAATTTGCGAGGGGTGCAGAGCAACTGAGTGTCACACCTGTGTGGTCAGAGACTTCCTTCCGTCGCCACCGCCTCCTCCTCTTCATCCTAACCCGGCGGTCCCTCCAACAATTCCTATTCCGGATTAGGTACACAGGGCTCTACTGTTATCCCGGTTGCCATACTCTCCTCTCCACCATGGTGCGTCCAACACCAACATCTCCAACCTCTGCTTCAACACATCAACCATTACATAATATTATATTTCTTCACTATTTGGGAATCAATTTCATGTGTGTAAATGCAATCCTGGATTATATTTATCTCAAACTGGCAACTAGGAGTGTCAGAGCTGCCTCCAACGATACTACTCCAACTGTCAAGTTAAGTAACGGTCTTGAAGTCATTAGGTCGGTCATTAAATATTGGATTTTGGGAGGGTTTGGCCCACCTAAACACACGAATCCTACCGGTTTTGGGCCTTGCTTTGGAAGAGGGCCCACGATTGCACATCAACCAATCAATTAATAATAGGATTAAATGTACTTTGCAACCCAAAATTATGAATAAAGTGCATTTATACCTCTAAACTATAAAACGTACTAAAATGGTCCCTCATGATATATATATATATTTTTTATGATAAGAATTTTCTTACTATTTACACCCTTAAAATATCTCTATTACAATCATTTTCCTAAATATAATCTGAATTATTATAAGTTTTTTATTTAAAATAAACACTATTCAAAACTTATAATTTTTATATTGAGTATGAAATCTATATAAGCTCCATACATTTATAATTTTTATATTTTTTTTACACTATTAGTAAAAATTATATAATTTGTGCCTTTGTTGTTATATATATTGAACTTTTTTTAAAAATAATTATCAACACAAATTCAAAATACTACATCAAACATATATATACTATAAAATATGCAAATCTATAATTAGTATATAATATTCTATATTTTTTTAAATAATGATATGATATATTTTTATTATGTGGAGATGTAATTGAATAAAAATTATATAAGTTATATAACATATTTTTTCTATAATATTATATGCATTATGTTTTGACACATATTTACATGAAATTTTTAACATAATTTATTTACTTTATAAAATATATTAGCATATATTGAGATTGTAAATACTTTTTGTGTTCCATAATTTATAAAAAAATATAAATTATAAATATTAATTTTTAAAATAAAATGTGAGTATAATTTTAAATCACTAAAAACAATTTGAGGGAGATATTATAATTAAATATATTTTAGGAAATGCGAAGGGCATTTTTTTTTTATCAATGTCAATTATTATATTAGGGATGATTTTATAACTTTTTTATATTTTATGGGTGTAAATAAAATAAAATATGTAATTGAAGAGTGTAAAGTATATATAACCCTTAAATAATATAGTATTAATTGTAGGAATGGAAGAAAAATAGGTTGTATGTTTGGGGTTTTGCGGAAGTTGAGTCCACGAAGTGAAACCAACTGTAGGTTACGATTTGATTCCAATCGCATTAAAACTTTAGCATTGGAAAAGTGAAGAGTGTTGGAAGAGGTGCGACGCGATTGGAGGGTGTTGTGTTCTGTTCCGCACTCTCACCCTCCACATCACTACTGCAGCAATAGATTTATATTATTATTATTATTATTATTATAGGTGTGGTGTGCCAAATAATTTATAAAATCATTATAGAATGAAAATGAAAAGCATTTGCAAAGCAGACATGATTTAATGGGTAATTAGTTGGTGGGGTGGGGCCGTACTTAGTATGATTAATAAGTATGTGTATGTGTATGTGTATTCCTTCATTTGAAAGATTAATAATAGTAATTAGTATGATGGAGAAGAAATTAGGTATAGATATATAGACAAGAACTGCTCTAATTAATTCAGGTATTCTTAATTATTTCTTACAAATAAATCAATAACAAAGAGTTATTGGTGAGTTGTGCATCACAAATCCATTCATCTATATCTATATATTCATTGTATGTAAAGTAAAGTTGTTTAACATGGGATGCGATGCCCAATTATTCTATTTACTAACTTTTATCTATTGATTATTACTAATAATAGTTTATTTGTAGGAGAGCAGAGTGCAGAGTGCAGACTCTTACTGTAAAACACAAAACTGACACAAATGATAGTATATAATTGGAATTCATTTCCCCAGAATCCAGCTTTTGTGTATTTATGATGATGAGGAGGAGAGGATGATGGGCTACTGAGACAAACCTTACCAGCTATGGCTATGATGAGTGGGTGATCAGTTGTTAGTAGGGTGGAGGAGGAAGGAACTATAAATAAATAATACTATTATTACTAAATTCATCCACATATGTTACTGTTGCAGTAATTACATAAAACACACCGCACACTCTCCAAATTATTACATGGAAAGATGGACAAAGTCTTTGACCACATTGCATTGCAGATTGCAGATGGAAATGTTAATATATTTTTTAATGCTTCCTCATCAAGCCACCTTTTATTCCAATTCCAACACCAACCCCAACCCCTCCTCTATAAAGTAATCAAATTTTAGTTCAAGGAATGGATCTGCTGTGCTAAAGACGTTATGTAGTTGTGCAGTTGCAAAGCTTTCCTTTCCTTAGTTCAGACTCAGCCCCCACCCTCACCCTCACCTTCCTCATCCTCACCTCAACAGGTACACACCTCTTCTCTTATTTTTATTACCTTCTCTCTTTCTTCTTTCTGTTTATGGACAAAACTCTCCTACTTTCCCTCTCACAATCTCTCTCTTCATCTCGCCTTTCTTTTAACACCCTATTTATTGATTACTGGTCTTATAAATAGAGATAGTGCATCTTTTGGGCACTAGTACACCAGTGGATGATCCTCCTCCTCGTTATATAAATTTGTAGTTGGGTAGCTGGACTGCATCTCTTTTCATGTTCCGATAAAGGCGCCGTCTTTCTTTCTCTTTTTTGGTTCAGTTGCTGTTGCCAGTTGTGCGTGTTTCCCATTCCTCTGCTCTGCTTTCTATGAAAATGAAAATTACATCACCTTTTGGATTGTAACACCCAACTTTCAATCTTTCCTGCCTCCTTCTCTGCCTCTCTCTTACTCCTCATTTCCATATTATTTCCATTGATTTGTGTTTACAGGCAGATTATAGAGCCCAGCCCACAAGTTGAGTAAGCAGCTTTGGTGTCTGCTACGATGTCAGCAGACACTTCATCAACAAATGAGGCGTCCACATCTGCAACCCATCCTGATGCCGCTAAAACTTCTGGCGTTGATGGAAGCAGAGATCACAACAGAAACCAGACCGCAACTGCAGTGCCCTTTTATAAGCTATTTGCCTTTGCTGATTCCATTGACAAAATATTAATGATTGTTGGTACAATTGGCGCCATCGGCAACGGCTTGTCCCTTCCGCTTATGACAATCCTTTTCGGGGACTTGATTGATTCTTTCGGCCAAACCCAAACCAAAGACGTTGTCTCAGCTGTCTCAAAGGTAAACCTCCACACTTGTTCATTAATATGTTTCCTACATTTTTCTCAAATCCATATTTGTTTCTGTGGTATCCGTTTCATACAATAAATATTTATGTTGGTTTCTCATACTCAACCCGAACCCCGTTGCAGGTAGCACTAAAGTTTGTGTATTTGGCGCTGGGATGTGGTGTAGCAGCATTTCTGCGTAAGTGCATCCAACCACGTTAAATATAGAATTAGTTGGTGCTGATCAGGTCAACAAAAACTCCTTTTTAATGTCTTGCAGAGGTGGCTTGCTGGATGATCACTGGTGAAAGACAAGCAGCACGCATTAGGAGTCTCTATCTGAGAACAATTTTAAGACAAGATGTCGCTTTCTTTGATAAGGAAACTAATACAGGAGAAGTAATTGGAAGAATGTCCGGTGACACTGTACTAATTCAAGATGCCATGGGTGAGAAGGTATTACTCCTCGTGTGCTATTGATATTTTGTTAATACCAATACAATGACATGTTTTATTTTATAGACAGATTGTGTCAAGCCATTTTATTTTCTTTTCTCTTTTTTGGTATTTACTGTTATGCTGCAGGTTGGAAAGTTTATACAGCTGTTAGCAACATTCGTGGGAGGCTTTGTGATTGCATTTATTAAAGGATGGCTCCTTACCCTTGTCATGCTATCATCTATTCCTTTGCTCGTAATATCTGGCGGAATCATGTCCCATGTCCTATCCAAGATGGCATCTCGTGGCCAAAATGCATATGCTAAGGCTGCAATTGTGGTTGAACAGACAATTGGCGCCATCAGAACTGTATGCCACTAATGTAGAATTTAGTTTGCACCTGCATCAAAACAAAATATACTTCTATTCAGACTTTACCCTTCACCTTTTTTCTGCCCGTAGAATAACCTAACCTTGGAAAACCCATCCAGGTTGCCTCATTTACTGGGGAAAAGCAAGCTGTGTCTGACTATGAAAAGTCCCTTGTGGAGGCCTACAAATCAGGTGTACATGAAGGGTGGGCTAGTGGATTAGGATTCGGATCGGTTATGTTCATTCTATTCTGCAGTTATGCCTTGGCTATTTGGTTTGGTGGAAAGATGATCTTGGAGAAGGGTTATACAGGGGGAGAAGTGCTTAATGTGATTATTGCAGTGCTAACTGGTTCCATGTGAGTAGTACTTGCAACTTTTCTTAACTTGTATATGTTTGTTTTATTCACTTTCTGGACTTTGTCATGACATAATAATGTCTCGATGTGTTTCTTTCTTCTCATTCCAGGTCCCTAGGACAGGCATCTCCTTGCATGACCGCGTTTGCAGCAGGTCAGGCTGCAGCCTTCAAGATGTTTGAAACTATAAGCAGGAAACCTGCAATAGATGCATATGATACCAGAGGGAAAATACTCGAGGACATTCGTGGGGACATAGAACTAAGAGATGTCTATTTTAGCTATCCTGCCAGACCAAATGAACAAATATTCAGAGGCTTCTCTCTATTCATCCCTAGTGGCACGACAGCAGCTTTGGTTGGACAGAGTGGAAGTGGGAAATCAACCGTGATAAGTTTGATTGAGAGATTTTATGATCCAGAGCTTGGTGAAGTATTAATTGATGGAATCAATCTTAAAGAGTTCCAGCTCAAGTGGATTAGGTCAAAACTTGGTCTTGTCAGCCAAGAACCAGTGCTTTTCACAGCCAGCATTAAAGATAATATTGCATATGGAAAGGATGATGCAACTACTGAGGAAATAAGAATGGCAGCAGAACTAGCAAATGCTGCTAAATTCATTGATAAACTGCCCCAGGTTTATTGTCATTTTGAATTTACATGTTTCTTTTTTTCCATCCTTGATTTCTCGTACCTGGCCTGCTGTGTAAGCATGTGTATGGAACACCTGTTTTGTCCTAAACTTTTCTCTAGTTACTAAACCCCAGAGGTCAGTTTATGCTTAATTGCTGTTTAATGCAAATTTCCCACAGGGCCTTGATACCATGGTTGGTGAACATGGAACTCAGCTTTCTGGTGGACAGAAACAGAGAGTTGCAATAGCCCGAGCAATTCTGAAGGATCCCAGAATCCTACTCTTGGATGAGGCTACAAGTGCACTAGATGCAGAATCTGAGAGAATTGTGCAAGAGGCATTAGACAGGATTATGGTAAACAGGACAACAGTCATTGTTGCTCATCGTTTAACTACAGTTAGGAATGCTCATATGATTGCAGTCATCCATCAGGGAAAGATTGTTGAAAAAGGTATCCTACAAGTAGAATCATGCTAATTTTTGCACTGCTTGGGAGATTGCCAATGAGAGAGCGAGCACAGTTACAAGATTCATCAGTCGTTTATTGGCTTTATTAAATTGTTATTAGAGATCCATACACTATTTCAGTTTCATATACCATAAATGCTGTTTTCCACTGAACAAGGAAGATAAGACAACTTCCAAAGAGAATTCCCACTTAACAATTCTCCTGGAGTTTAAAGAAGACTATCTGGATTAACTAAGTTCAATGGCGCAGGCACACATGCTGAACTACTCCAGGATCCTGAAGGGGCGTATTCTCAGCTCATACGCTTACAAGAAGCAAATAAAGACTTGGAACACATTGATGAAAAAGAAAAATCAGACATCTCGATGGATTCTGGTCGACACTCGAGTCAAAAAATGTCATTCGTGCGCTCCCTTAGTAGAGGGTCCTCCGGAAGAGGAAGTAGCAGCCGTCATCAATCATTATCATTTGGTCTACCTGCAAGGCTTCATGTTTCCGATTCCACATTAGAAAATGCATATGTGGCTTCCCCTGAAACATCTGAAAAGCCTCCGAAAGTCCCCATTCGCCGCCTTGCCTGTCTAAATAAGCCCGAAGTACCTGTGCTGATACTGGGTGCTCTAGCTGCGATTGTTAATGGTGCAATAATGCCTGTTTTTGGTATATTAATTTCAAGTGTGATAAAAACGTTTTATGAGACGCCGCATAAGTTACGCAAGGATTCAAAATTCTGGGCCTTCATGTTTGTGGCCCTTGGGGCGGCATCATTAATTGCATATCCAGGAAGGACATATCTCTTTGGAGTGGCAGGGAATAAGTTGATCAGGAGAATAAGATTAATGTGCTTTGAGAGGGTGGTTAACACGGAGGTTGGTTGGTTTGATGAGCCCGAACATTCAAGTGGTGTGATTGGAGCAAGACTATCTGCTGATGCTGCTAGCGTTCGTGCTCTAGTTGGTGATGCACTTGCACAGATGGTTCAAGATTTATCCTCGGCAGTTGTGGGACTGGCTATTGCTTTTGAAGCAAGTTGGCAGTTGGCACTTATCATCCTTGCTATGATACCTCTGATAGGACTGAGTGGATACGTGCAGATTAGGTTCATCAAAGGGTTCAGTGCAGACGCAAAGGTTTTTATTGCTCATCCTTTACTAATTAGATATATTTAGGCAATGAAGTGAGTTGCAGACATATTTTCTAAACAATCTGACATATGTTGGCGCTTGTGTCCTCTGAATGTTTGCAGGCGATGTACGAGGAAGCAAGTCAAGTAGCTAATGACGCTGTTGGTAGTATAAGAACAATTGCTTCCTTCTGTGCAGAAGAGAAGGTAATGGGAATGTACAAAAACAAGTGTGAAGGCCCAATGAGAAATGGGATTAGACAAGGAGTGGTTAGTGGAATAGGGTTTGGTTTATCTTTTGGGTTGCTGTTTCTGGTGTATGCTACAAGCTTTTATGCGGGAGCTCGACTTGTTGAGGATGGCAAAATTACATTTACAGATGTATTCCGTGTAAGTGCTCAGTCCACCACATCATGATCATACAAACTTACTGGCTTGCTTCTGTTTAAAGTTTTGTACTACATATATGTAAATGTTGCAGGTTTTCTTTGCTCTAACTATGGCAGCAATAGCAATCTCCCAATCAAGTTCATTAGCTCCTGACTCAAGCAAAGCTAAGAGCGCAGCTGCTTCTATATTTTCTATTCTTGACAGAAAATCTAAGATTGATCCAAGTGATGAGTCTGGGGTGAAGCTAGAAAGTTTGAAGGGAGAAATTGAACTGAGACACGTGAGTTTCAAGTATCCTAGTAGGCCTGATGTTCAGATTTTCCGGGACCTTTCCCTGGCAATTCGCAGTGGCAAGGTATGCTTCCTAAGTTTGATTTAGGAATCAAGTAAATTTTGTTGTTGGGTGATGACATATGCAGTGATGTTTCTTTCAGACAGTTGCTTTGGTAGGGGAAAGTGGAAGTGGGAAATCAACTGTGATATCGTTATTGCAAAGATTCTATGATCCTGACTCGGGCGTGATTACAATAGATGGAATTGAGATTGACAAATTCCAATTGAAATGGCTGAGACAGCAGATGGGACTTGTCAGCCAAGAGCCTGTTTTGTTTAATGGTACGATCCGTGCCAACATCGCATATGGAAAGCAAGGAAATGCAAGCGAGGCAGAAATCACAGCTGCAGCTGAGCTGTCGAATGCCCACAAATTCATCAGTGGGCTGGCACAGGGATATGATACGATGGTGGGAGAACGAGGGGTCCAACTCTCTGGCGGACAAAAGCAGCGTGTTGCCATTGCACGGGCCATCATAAAAAGTCCCAAGATACTACTACTAGACGAGGCAACCAGTGCATTGGATGCCGAATCGGAGAGGGTAGTTCAGGATGCACTAGATCGAGTAATGGTGAACCGGACTACGGTGGTCGTGGCTCACAGGTTATCAACCATCAAGGGAGCAGATGTTATCGCTGTTGTCAAGAATGGAGTTATAGTTGAGAAAGGGAAGCACGACACTCTAATCAACATCAAAGATGGCTTTTACGCATCATTAGTCGCACTTCACATGACTGCTGCCTCTTAATTTTCTTATAATTGATAAAATGGGTCTACTCGTCTAATTTTGAGTTTTGTCTCTTGGCTAGGACTAGGTTGATGGAATCGGATTATCATCAACTTATATTCCAGTATCTGTTTACTGCATTCTACTACTCCATCTCTCAACACGATTTCTTTTTTTTTGTGACAAAGTCCTGCTAGTTCCTTTTGATGATTATTATTATAGTAAAAAAAATAATACTAGCGTACCATATCAAAAAAAAATAACAACACTAGTGTAATGGTGAAACATGCGGGATCCATTGCCGTTTGACTGCGAGATGTGTGGGACCGCGGGTCGTCGGAGCTTGATGACGCAAGGGATGACGTATTTCCTCATCCACTCACCAATGACCAATGTGATTGTTCTTATTAAAAGAGTGTCTCCAATTTCCAATACTGAGCAAGACTAGCTACAACATCCCACCCCCAACTCAGAAAAGCCGAGCATACAATTACAATTTCACAACCCGCCAACCCCCCCATATATTAATTTGAGGGAAATCGAACAACGTGGAGTGTTAACTCGGTCCAACATCACCCCAATTGCTCATCATCTTACTTATATCCCAACACCACAAACTCACGAAAACAAATTCACTTATCCTCCTCGCTTTCATCATCACTATATGAAACCAGACCACTGATGCTCACACACCTGGACACATCCATATCGCTATATGTTTTTTGGGTGGTTTCCCCAGCTTCCTTCCTATCACCTGTTGGTGTTTCTCCCGAATCTCCATTTTCCACTTTTGCTTTCTTCACTTTGATTATCATGCCTAAAGGACGACCTTCACGATTCTTCCTTCCTGCTACTGAATTTTTATCCTACAAAAAAAAAAATAGATAAAAAGCATTTCAGACTTGATATAAGCCATACGCATTTAACTGTACCGCTATGAGATCGTAAATTTGTACTCCTTAAATATCATTACCAAAGGCCTACTATTTAAGTGATGTTTAACCACACGAATTCTTCAAGTGGTTGCAGGTCCTAACAATTGAGGCATCTATCTAAAAGTTCTTTGAGCTAGTCCGACTCCCAAGCATCCTGTGTCGATTACAGTATAATAAATAACTCACTGTTGGAAGCTTTTATGTCGTCTACAGTCACTCTAACCCAATTTTCACAATACACTGAAAAAACATGCATTTACAAATATTCTCAGTTCATCATCCAGTATTGCTATCAAAGGACGAGCAACATGGAGACAAAAGTATGGTCATAGTCAGAGGTAACAAGAAGACACCTGACAAATCTCACAAACTACATGCCCAAGTCATAAATTTTCACGTGTTTGACATCTCCTAACAAGTATATTACGAAGTTCAATGTCTCCCATTTACTCAAGAACCCTTAAATCTTGTTTCTATTTTGAAGACATAACACTGATAATTGGGCATAATGGAAAGACAAATTTTTATTTGGAGATCTAGGTATTATACCAAAATCTAGCGTCCTGGTATAAACCAAGATTCAAAAGATTGACAAAACTCAGCCATGAGTACAACTCAACCATTTAAGATCCTTAATGTAAAACCCACGATTGATCCAAGAACTCGTGTAAACTGGTTCTTTCTTTGCAGATCACTTCTAATACACAACCGAACTCATTCCATCTCAGTAAATGCAACCACAGAATCAGTATCCAGAGGCTTCACGGGAAATTTCCTAAGCACCAACCTTTCATGGTGTAATTCTTTTACTCATCTTTGCTTCATCTTCCTCTTCCTCAATAATTTTATTTAAACACATCTTGGTGTTTTGGCAACACTTTCAACATAGGGACAAATAGTCAATTTTGCAACAATTTCGATCTATTCTGAACTAGAGAAATTTACCCACCAATGATCTTCCGCAGGCACAAGAGTCTTTCTCTATCAAAGGGCCGATACGGAATCTTCCTGAATAAAGTCGGGAAAACTAATCGATTACATTTCTGAACCTTGTACGTATAATGTTACTGTTGAAGGATGAAGCATAATACAAACTCATACCATCTCCCCGAAGGCATCAACCTTCGTATCAGAATTGGGGTGCCAGATTATTTCTGGCATCCTTTTCCACCCACCAGCCCACTCACTGCTGGCTACTCCTGTTTAAATACTCTGGTTAATTTTTTCTACATACCAGTCTCAATCTCCAGAACCCTCAAGGCTTAAATCATACTCGACTATGATGCCTCCTCTTGCCTCCACCCATTACTGTCATTGTGCAGTCAAATTGTGCCAGATACCACAGTCCCCTTCTCAGATTACAATAAGTATGTTAACAAATTAGTATATTCATCAGACAAAATGAACAAATAATTGTACTTTCTTCTAGCATTACCTATTGGACTATACAAACATTTCCAAACCCAAACTTTCACAACATTTCAAAGTAGATTTAATCTGAAAAAATTAATCCTCATATGTGAATATGAAATATACCCTCACAAAGACGGGCAGAAAATATAAAGCAGCTTGATCCTATGCTACCAAACACTTCATCATATCATTCCAACTGTACCTGCCCCCAACACCTCTCTAGCCTCTATCTACCCCCACCCCCAATTATGGAGATCCATCATGCTATGCCTGCTTTCTTCTTGCATTACTTATTTGACTCTACAAACATTTCCAAACTCAAAATATTGCCAGGCTTCGAAGTAGATCTATCTGAAGAAATCAATTATCATATGTGAATACGAAATATAGCCTCACAAAGCCAGGCAAAAAATATAAAGCAGCTTGATCCTATGCAACCAAACACTTCTTCATATTATCTCAAGCCTCCGCCCACCCACACCCACCAACGTAAACAAGCATACGCACTCTCAAAGATGATGGGGGAAAGGGGGGATAAATGAAGAGAGGAAAAGCTGGTCCCTTACTGGGACACTTAGTTAATGAAAAGAATTGTTACATCTAAATGCATAAACACAAGTCATGTACGTGACCACGTGCAACCACCTGACTTTTTGGAACTGGAGGTGTCTCCTTTAGCTCACGTACAACTTCAGATTGTGATGCCACTGCTGCCTAGAAGCCAAAAGTGGAGATAATGTTGATTTTATGTTATATGCCAAATTGATATCAAATGACCAGGTTCAAGGTTATAGGAAATACACCTGAAAACCACGCAGCTGTTTCTCTTCTTCGTCAGCCATTTGACGTTCGAATTCTCTTCTCGACTGCAAGGAGAGAAAAGCCAAATCAGAAACTTGACACAAACAAACTATCCCGACAGTAAGTATACATGAAAGTGAGCGCCAGTTTACTCTAAAACGTATAGATGCATACAGGGTAAACCTAGAGAATAAAGAGACCCATGGAGAAAAAAGCACTTCATTCTGACACCATCTTGAATTCAAACTTCAACTTGGTGACAGCACATCAGTCGGACCAGAACCAATAATCATGGCTCTAAACGCATTTTGTCACTCTGAAATTTTTACTTTTCAATCTTTTTGCTTGTTCTTTTCCAATTTGGTACTAGGTTCACCAGTTATTAGATACTATGAGGGGCAAGGAATGGTATCAGTGATGACAAAGCAGATGGCATTGAGTATCAGCATCAGCAAAAACCTTAACCATGTGTTTCCTAGAACTGACATTTTATATTTATAATATCCATTTGATGTTAGGTCAACCAACTAAATGCCTCCAAAGGAATTGGACAGCTAAACCACAGAAAGGAAAAATCATTTGCATGATTTAGAATCCACTGGTTATAAATTGTCTTAAAAGATGGAGTCAAGGACTCTCAGAAGATTTAAACTCTCTTTTTGTTTTTCTCTTTCTCTATTTTCCACAGAAAAACTATTGTTTATTTTCTCAGCTACGCCTGATTTTTCAGTCCTCCAAGATCTCCTATGCAATTTTGGAGCATGTAATATCATGTGTGCCAAGCAACAGTAACAAATGGTGTGAATTCAGTGAGAATGGCTAGTTCATGCAAGCATTTTACAACTTTGTTATTTCTGTAATAATTAAAAAATCAATAGCAGACAGAGAGTCACCAGTTCTAATTTTTCTAGAAATTCAGTCTCATCTTCGTCCAGAGCTTTTGGTGGTCCTGCAAGTCAAATATCAATGCAAAGCCACTGTCAAAAGCAAGACCTGGATCTTTGTCACCAAAAGGCTCACTCTTAGTAAACAGAAACAATTAAGTTATGATGCACAGCTTCAATTACCTAAACTATTGCAACACAAAAGCCAGGGAAAGAGATGCATTATCAAAAAGTTCAACTAGTAAACTAGTTATTGTTCAGGTCTGGAATGATGCCATTCTCAGGTCAAAACTATATTAATGTTTCCCAAGGGAAAGAAAATATTTTAACACAACATTCCAATAACTCAAGGTGATGTATATTTGCAGAAAAAAAATCAAGAACTCACTATGCTTGAAGCGTTCATTGAATTCAGCATCTTTCTTATCTTTATTCTCCTTTAGAATCTGCAATTTCCAAGAAGAAAGTAAAGCTCAAGCTAGAAGTCTGAATCTGAGAACCTATGAGCAGAGATGTAAAAATGGCTTGCACACACTAAGACATGCACAAGACGGAAGACCACGAAAGAAAAGACCAATTCAGAAGTGTCTGAGCTGAAAGGACATTCATAATATTTGTCACAGGTGTACTCTAACTGGATACTGAGCGGTTCAGTAACTTCAGCCTGGGAGTTCAGTGAAATAGAACTGCTAACCAGTTACCAGCAGTTGAGATTGTACGGAAAATAAAACTGGAACTACAAGAAACATGATGAATTCTCGAGTAGAGTTGAACCAGAAACTGACTTAATCTCAAAGACATTGACTTGCAGTAGGATAGAAAGATGCCATGCCAAGAACTATAGTCATATTGTGTCATGCTTTTGGTGAGAAACGCGACTTCAGATGCTAACCATGGGATGGAGAAGATAAATGGGAGCTGTTCGATCAAAGGTTTGATTCAAATTGGGGCTAAATTAAACTCTCGCGCAGATGACGACGACGTGTCAGGAGGATTAGGGCACGGCTGAATTAGGGAAGAAATCGGGAATTTCAACTCTGTTGCTAAATCCCTAGAAGGACCGACAAGCGGACACGTGGAAGCCAACAAAGGTGCGTAGCTGGCGCAGCTATAGAGTTGTTGTTTTGTGCTTTTGAAGCTTAAGAGGAGTATGAGCAGATCAGAGCAAGCTGGAGAAGAAAAGTTGAGAGCAACATTTTTTAGAAATTAATTGTAGCTTTTCATTTTTTACTTTTTTGTCGATTTTGGCTGCTGTATGTAAAAGGGCAGAGACAACACCTTTACCAGCAAGTTTTGGAAGGAGTTATTTGATCTCGTTGGGGTTTCTTTGGATATGTCTTCTACGTACCATGCAGAAAGTGATGGGTAGATAGAAAGGATCAACCAATGTCTGGAGAATTATTTAAGATGTATGTGTCACCAACAACCAAAAAAGTGGATGAACTAGCTTACCCTTGCAGAATTCTGGTTGAATACCAATTTTCACACAGGTCTTAAACCCAGTCCCTTTCAGGTTCTCTATGGTTATCCTACCATCTAACTATATAGGCCTTACTGCAGAACCACGATATTGATGTTGGAGGTAATTCAGGTAAGGATCAAAATCACTCAATTATTAAAGGAGAACTGCAGCTAGCAGAAAACATAATGAAGATATACGCAAACAAGAAAAGGACGGAGAGGGAGTTTGAGGTAGGAGATGAGGTATTTCTTAAGCTCCAACCTTACACATAGACAAGCTTAGCACTCAGAAAACAACTCAAATTATCTGCCAAATACTTTGGACCCTATAAAGTGCTGGAAAGAATTGGTAAAGTTGCCTGTAAACTCAATCTACCCCCTGGGTCCAAAATTCACCCTGTTTTCCATGTGTCACTGCTGAAGAAAAAGACTGGAGCTAAGTATTTCCCTTCACTGAATTTGCCCGAGCTTGAAGATGATGTCTTCAAGATTTATCGAGCTGCTACCCTAGCTAGGAGATTCATTCCGCGTAATAATGTGGGAGTTCCTCAAGTTCTTATCCAATTGTCACATTCTTCACCAGAACAGGCCACCTGGGAAGATTATAAAGTAATTGAGGCAAAGCTCCCAAGGTTCATTCCTTGGGGACAAGGAAGAAAAAAGGGGGAAGGAATGTCACGGTTTTGGGGACAAACGCGACTTTAGATGTTGACCATGGAACGGAGAAGATAAATGGGAGTTGTTCGATCAAAGGTTTGATTCAAATTGGGGCTAAATTAAACTCTCCCGCAGATGACGACATCGTCTCAGGAGGATTAAGGCACGGCCGAATTGGGGAAGAAATTGGGGATTTCAACTTTGCTGCTAAATCCCTAGAAGGACCGACAAGCGGACACGTGAGAGCCAACAAAGATGCATAGCTGGCGAAGCTATGGAGTTGCAGTTTTGTGCTTTTGAAGCTTAAGAGGAGGATGAGCAGATGAGATCAAGATGAAGAAAAGTTGAGAACGACATTTTTAGAAATCAATTGTAGCTTTTCACTTTTTACTTTTTTGTCGATTTTGGCTGCTGCAACTCCATGTAAAAGGGAAGAGAGACATTTTCTTGGGGATTATTGTGAAATGAACTAAGTTTATGTCTTTCTCCCAACACGGTGTGTTCTTATCTTTTCTCCCATCCCCTTCTGTTCTTAAGTTTTTTTTCCAGAATTTATTCTTGAATGTTAGAAATTGACATCAGCAATAGCAAAACTTTGACAGTGCATATAAACGTAAAGGAAAATTGTGTCAGTATCCAAGACATGTTCCAACTTAGAGTGTGTTAAACGAATCATAAAAATCATAACGAAGGAGTGAAATTTAATGCAAAACACAATATAAAATAATGGCGGCGGAAAGTTATAATAGGGAGAGGCAGACCTCGTAAAGTGACCTATCTCTCTGAGCAGTACCATCGTCTACTCGAGCTCCCCGAGTCCTTCGAGCTTCTTCCAACTGAACTCGCTCATTATTTTAGCTTTTGTTATGCCAACGGGATTAACTGGAAAAAATTACGGGAGAAAGAAATAATAAAATGATATCAAAAGTTAGGGAAACCTGATCTTCGGAAACGAAGTTCATCAGCCTTAGTGGCGGCGGCATCTCATCATCCGCCATCCGCAAATACCTTCCCGCGCCGGGCGCGACTCACCCCGTTTTTTTCACTTAGAAGAAACAGAAACCCGCCAAACGGGACTCATATGTCGCGCTTGTTGGCGAAAGAGGATTTATTGTTGCAGCGTTGTCTTCTGTCAAGTTCTTAGAGTCGTGCTTATTTTTCTAGGGCGGTTTGACGTGTCTGCATTTGCACTTGGAAATAAAATATTGATAAAGCGTTATAACTTCTTTTTTAGCACATGAATCCTACTAAAAAATTAGATTCAATTTATTAATTAATCGGAGCGCAATTCAAATAGGAGAGTACAAGGATTTTAGCATTTGGAGGCTTAATTATCACAAGCTACTTTAAAAGGGTGGGACACTCCAATTGGCTAGGACAGTTCCTTAACGAGCGAATTCTGACACTCACTGTACTCCCCCATCTTTCGCCTAATGAGTTCGGGCTGGGAAGCTCCGGGACAATCTCCTTCCCCTGTTATTCCCCCTTGCTTCTTTTAGTACTTTCCTCTAGCCATAGTGCGTACATTGATCGTAGTTAATTGACTGTTAGCACAACAGTCACTGTACTCCCCCGTCTCTCGCCTACTGAGTGCGGGTACGTAAGCTCCGGGTCAGTCTCCTCCCCTATTGTTCGCCCTTGCTTCCTACAGTACTTTCCTCTAGCCCGGTCAGTCTCCTTCCCCTCCCCTTGATTCCTATAGTACTTTCCTCTCCTCCCCTGTTGTTCGCCCTTGCTTCCTATAGTACTTTCCTCTAGCCCGGTCAGTCTCCTTCCCCTCCCCTTGATTCCTATAGTACTTTCCTCTAGCAATAATGCGTACATTGACCGTAGTTAATTAACCGTTAGCACAAATCTTAGCCAGATGATCATGAGAGCAAATATAACAAGGAATTTAAGACGAATCGAACAATGATTCTGCACCTGCATTTTCTGCAGACAAGTTGCACGATAATCTTTTATAGCCAAAAATTTCAACTCACAGCCATAGCTAGCTATGAACTTCTATCAATTTTCTCCCATCTCCCATAGGCTACAACCAATTCTTTGATGGTTAGGCGAGAACTGATGTGCAACTTTTCCAGATGATCTCCAGTAATTTAATAGCCTTGTTTTGGAACGGACTTCATTGCAAATTATTCCATAATATCCACAGCAGGTTTACTAAAATACTTGTCTTCAGAGTGATTTTCAGAAAAAACAACACACCACTTTTTAGGACATCGGCATTTTCGAAGGTAAAACCAACCGAGTGCTGGGGTCTTCGAGATCCCACATGCAATACCAAGAAAGGTAGTATATCACTGCTTAATTTGCAAGAGGAAAGAAAATAACAATAGTTACAGATTTATTGTCAAGACCGGTACATGTAGACAGCGCAAGGCCCATAAACTAGGATGTTAGCCTCTAGTTGTTAAATCTCACACTAGAAACATCAATACTTCCAGTTTTTGCATAACACTCTTTGCTTGCCTATTCAGTGGCATCCTCCAAAATTCATCATCCTTGGGGGCAAACCAGACACACAAGAGCATGTCAAATGCAGTTTATTCATCAGAACAATCCCCAATACTTTTCAACAAGCTGCAAAAGCAAAGATTATCGTCAGTCAGATGGATGTTAAGCCCCTACTGTAGCCGACAACCAACCCCCTCCATTCCTAATAATTCAAAAAGCAAATTATACATCCTAAATTAATTATTTTTTTCACAGGTGCTAAGTTGGAAGAGACTGAAAAAATCAAATCCAAGTTTACTGATGAGTGTTTGCAACCATATATTTGGAAAAGAGGGAGGAGCTTACAAGCTCCAAATCCAAGAGACAGAACAGAACATCACCATTTATATTAGAAAACCTCCCAAGCTCCCCTAGTCCAATCAATAATATGACTGAAATATCTTGTTACAGAGTAACCTCATCACAAAGAGAAAAAAATGGCTCCACTTGTGCCCTTGACTCATATTGCTTCAAGACCTAGTAACATTACGCACATTCACTTCATTGAGCATCTTGTTCTTTGATGGCACAACCTCACAAAGAATCAAGAAACCATTTCCAGTAGATATGTGGGAAATGGGAAGGCTAAGAAGAAAGGGAGCTAGTTGAAGTAAGGGGAGAAGAGAGTGGTAGCAGAGAGGGGAATCTACTAGGTTTAAAGGGCTAAGAGCATCTCCGTCTAAACAAATTGAATTTTGGAAGCATTGTGCCCATTTGTCAACTTGATTAAGTTCTATTGAATTTTAAGAATCCAGATACTCTAGCCAGGTGACAAGACAGTACCAGAATCTAAACACAGCTATCAGTAATATGTGACTTAAAAAAGCACAAAGGTATGTGATTGGATTTTCTAGTGAAGCAGACATCTCGGATATAAAAGAAATCCAAGTAGTAATTTCAAATTATTCCTTTTTCAACCCAGTTTTACCACTTACGGATCAGAAAAGAAAAATGCAGCTAAGGTTTCTGTCCTTTCTGTTGGTACTAACCTTTGCATAACCAGCAAAATAAAGTTGAGGGGATAGAATAAGTATTCATCTCTTACATCATTCCATTCAATTCACCTCCAAATTGGTAACCCTATGTGATCAAGGTACATGAAATTAAGATTCTCAAATTATGCCTGTTAAAAGCTATCTATAAAATCATCCATTCAAGCATCCACAATGGAACATGTCACCATGCTAGACTGAGAAAATCTGGTGCTTCGATTCTAAATTCATGTCTGTTTACTCCGATAAAGAATTTACATGACATTTCCTCATACCACTCCACACACTTTTCATTTATAAAATTAACTAGTAGAATAAGATCTGAGCTACTGGGAGCTGATTATCAAACATCAGCAGACATCCATATATGCTTGGCAAGAAAAGAGACCAGTCACGGAGTCACCAAGTAGAGTATAAATCATAAAGGCCTTTTTATCATCATTCTATTTATCCTTCCAGTCGCCTGAAATATATATATGTGTGTGTGTGTGTGTCAACAAGAAATGCACTTCCCATGTTTTACTACTTCTGCATAAAATATATTGCTCATGCTTCAAATAGCAATTATTTCTCACATAGTATTACAAAAACTCTCTTCATGATTCGATGACGCACCTCCTCATTCTCGCTGAAGCATCTTGCAAGTCACTCCATCATGGACAAGCTGAGTAATTGCGTCTCTTAACCTGACATAATCATCAAGAGTATTGTACACTTGATGAGAAATCCGGGCATACCCAGTTACACAGCCATCCCCATCCGTGGCTCCAATGTGCCCATCTCTTGGCATCTGATAATATATGGGTACTTCAACACCAAAATGATCTCTCAAGTGTGATCTCAAGTTCAGTGCATCATCGTCACTCAAAATTCCCAACCTTGAAGGCAATCCAACCATAGCCATGCTTGGACACATCTCCGGAGGTGAACCAAGATTTGTTCCCCAAGCTTTGGCCAACATTTGGCCCATCTCCACAACTTTGTCATGGTTCCTCTTCCGAATACCCTCAAGGCCTCCTTCAAACCTATTCGTAAATTCAAAAACTTCAGGAATAACCAGCTGAGAGCTGTAGTCCCGTGTGCCAATCCACGCGCTCTCAATGGCCAGTCCATTCCCATATTCATGTGACACTACAGGGTGGTGCAAATCATGCGATAAGGGTGACTTTCGACAGTACAAAAAGGCAACGGAAGGAGGACAGAAAAACCACTTATGCAAATTGCTAACATAAAAATCAGCCCCAATTTCCTTGACATCTATATGAACATTACCAATAGCATGGGCAGCATCTACGAATACACGCTCCACACCTTCCTCTCTACAAATCTTAACCAGTTCACGAGCAGGAATTACAACACAAGGCATTGATGTTATATGATCAATTATTGCTAACCTCACTTTCTTACCATTGGCCCTACCCCTAGCCAAGCCTTTCCTAAACTCAGCTATGATTTCTTCATTGGAATTTACAGGGAAGGGCAGGTGAACCACGATAACGGAGCCGCCAGCTCGGGTAACATAGGCCTCGATGGACTTCTTAACAGCCTGGAAAGCGCAGTGGAGCATGACAACAGCATCACCTTTCTGGAAACGACCTTCGGCGAAGGCCCAGCCAACATGCTGAAGAACAATGGCAGCAGCAGTGGTGGCATTATCTACGATGGAGACCTCATCTACGTGGTCGGCATTAATGAGGTCTTTGATGATGGAACGGGAGTGGATGATTTGGCGCTGGAGGTGGTTGAAGAAGAAATCGTCAGGCTGACGCAGGAAGCGGAGCTGCCAGCTCTTCTGGGCGGCGATGATGGAAGCAGGACAGCTGCCAAAACTGCCGTTATTGATTCGGGCGATACCGGGCTGGTGGTGGGCGAACTCCTCCAGAATTTGGGAATCGGTTATGAAGGAGAGCTTGGGCTTCTTGGGGACGTGGCTGTTGTCGCCGTTGGAGGCGGCTCGAGGGTCTTCGGGGCCGGCAGGAGGATCCATATGCAAAAAGGAAGATTAGGGCTAGGGTTTGGAGCCGGCAAGTTTACCGTTCAGGCGTGTCTGATTTCATTGCGGTGGGGGCCGTACTAAGTTGGGAAAGAGACTCACAATTAGACGTGTCCTTATCTTGTGCAGCCAAATGCGTACGCGATTTTTCACCCACTAAGCTAAATACGTTATGTCCTTCTTACTGCATCAATACAAATATCACAAAATTCATACCTCAATATTATTTTTTAATTTCATTTAAGAAAAGGCCACTAATGATACTTGGAATTTTAATTTTATAATCTTTAATATTTAGTTTTCATTTTATTTAATCAATCGAATACTATATTCTAGTTGGTTAATTATATTCACAACATTTTACAATATTAAGTTTTTATAATTAAACAAGAAACAAATTTTATGAACTCTAAATATCTGATGTTGATCATAATGATATTTTCAACTTACAAAATTATTATTTGAATAGTGCAATATTAAAAAATTTGAAACTATCAAAACTAATGATGCAATATGACAATTTTCTTAAGTAATTATAACAAAATAAATATAAATAAAAAGTATAAAATTTTGTAATAATCAATATATTATGAAAATTTTATATGCAACCCCTGTTGTACCTCCCAACTAAAATAATGTGTAAAAATATACTTAAGTGGTACGGTATTCATTTAGGAAACACAACCACAAAGAAAAATTATCATTTACTACTAAACTGTATTCAAATTAGTTTACATGTTCTTAAACTTGTGCACCTAGCAACATTGTCTTCTTGAATTTGGAATCCCTCTGTTGGGGGCTGGTGTTCAAGATGCAATAGACACGCATTTTATCCATTCAAATAATCAAATTAAAGTTATTTTCATTCAAAATATTAATATCTACTATGTTTTAAAGTCTATTTTTTTTTTATTATATGAAAATCTAATATATTAACCATACAAAGTACAACCCAAATAATACAACACTCACCGCCTTTGACGACCAAAATTGTAATGCTGTTTCTTAAAACTGTTGAAACCATATTTGATCACAGTGATTTTCATAAAACAAAATTAAAGTTATTTGTGTTTTGAAACCACATATGCAACAGTTTTTGTCTCCTATAAAACCAAATATATCCCGAAATGCAATTTGGAATAACTAAAAGTGTTAATTATTAGGTTATAGTGTGAGTGTGACGTGGTCTTATCCCCCCAACACCATCCTCTCCTATCTTTTCTGTGAATTTCAGACCTCATCTCTTTACCCCTTAATTCTCACACAATTGAAGCTGAAGCCGTGCGCCACCCCAGCAGCATTCAGCCAACCCACGCATCTCCTATTCTCTCCCAAATATACATATTAATACTCCGCCTTTTTCTTACTTCTTCCGCAATCCACCATGGCAGCTGCACCGCCAGTTGCCAGCCATCGTCCTTCCCTCAGCCTCCCCCTCCTTTCTCCCAAATTCTCCCTCTCCCACTCTACCAATTTGCTGGACTTCGACTTTCTCATTATCCCCCCCAAACTAAGGAGTATTGCTGGAAGATCGAGAGTTCGAGCGCGTAGGAGATTGTATGCCGGTCCTGGTCCGGTTGCGGCATTGGGTGGACTCCTTGGCGGGATTTTCGGCACTGGCACAGATACTGGAGAGTCCACCAGAAACCTCTATGCTACCACCGTTGCGCTCATCAATCAGATGGAGCCTGAGATTTCGTCTCTCTCCGATTCCCAGTTGAGGGAAAGGACCTCCGCGTTGCAAGAACGTGCTAGTCGCGGTGATTCCTTGGACTCCCTTTTACCCGTACGTCCGCTCATCTTCAATCTTAGCAGCAAGTTTTTTCTCTACCCAGAACTGGTTGCTATTGCTTGTTTTTCAGTATGCTTCACTTTTCCAAGCATGGGAAGTCGTTTAGTTTGATGTCCGGGAACTGGTTGGAAAACCGTATACCGTTTTGAAAGTCTCAACCCCTGGCTGCTAATTCTATAGAAACACTAAAAAGTTTCTTGTGATTTATCTCTGATTACTAAAATTAGAACGTGAATAGAGTCAGCTCTTACGGCAGTCCCATCTGCTAATTTGTTTTCTTGCAGGAAGCATTTTCCATAGTGAGAGAGGCTTCTAAAAGGGTTCTAGGCCTTCGGCCGTTTGACGTACAATTAATAGGTTTGTTCTCTACTTGGAGACTTATCAATCTTCGATGTCTTTTTTGTTGACAAATTAGAGTCCAAGTGTATACCTGTAGCCATCCCCCGAACACCCCAATGGTTACTTTTTCACACTTGAGGTGTTAGGTTCGAAACCCATTGCACGCATGTGTGATGAGCGGGCGGCCGCCTGTGTTTAAAAACCTCATCACACACATTAATTGCCATGTTTTTAAAGTGGAAAGGAGGGAGGTGGCAATTTTGGCAAATGCACAAATTTTCTGGTGCTAACTGTTCCTGACTCCTTGCTCTTCCTGCATGCTGCATAGGTGGTATGGTTCTCCACAAAGGAGAAATAGCTGAAATGAAAACAGGAGAAGGAAAAACACTTGTTGCCATATTGCCTGCTTTTCTAAATGCATTGGTTGGGAAAGGAGTTCATGTTGTTACTGTTAATGATTATTTGGCTCGACGAGATTGCGAATGGGTCGGTCAAGTTCCACGTTTTCTTGGATTGAAGGTTGGCTTAATTCAGCGTACGTGTTGCACATGACTTGTTCATACCCCACTACTGGAAGGCAGCTTATAGTTCCTTCCATTTACATCAAAGATTTTGGCTTTAATTTCATGTTTTTGAGTAAGCATACTTCTTGAAACACCAGTAAACTGGTTGCTATCATTTCTTAATTCTTTTGAACTTTTAAGTTCCTAGACCTAACCTGCTCTTGCCAATTTATATGGTATAAATAACAATCATTAGGATTTGAGGTAAGCCTTAGCTACAACAGCTAATCCCACTAATTAATTCATGCAAATACTGTTTCGCCCCAAACTGAAGCTTAAAAACATGTTGTGGAGTGGACAGCCGTGCATAATATCCCAGTTGTATTACAAATATAAATTGCGCACAACTCTTAAACATCCTGCAGAAACATGCTAACTGGGTTTATAATTTCACCTATGATGCAGATAGTATCTGTTATAGAAACTGTTTAATCCACAACCACCTTATCTACATGTGGTCAATTCAAATGTCGTACTAATAGATCATACTTGTTTGGCGATTCATTTTGCAATTTCAAGTCCTCATGACACCTGGCCTGGTGATGCTTCTCAACATATTTATGTTTTTAACCCAGCTCATCAGAATTCATCCTACATGTTCAAGAAACTATTCTTTTTCCTCCCCTTCTTCCTCCTTTTATCTATCTCATTTCCCGCCTCTCTTTTCTCTTCTGTTCTAGCGCAGCTTGAAGTGCATGCTCCAACATTCTCTTCTTTTAGTTTCTTTCTATTCGAAACAGTGACTACCCTCTGACATTTAGTTAATGATGGCAGAGAATATGACAAGTGAACAAAGGAGGGAAAACTACCTATGTGACATCACATATGTTACAAACAGTGAGTTGGGCTTTGATTATTTAAGAGATAATCTTGCCACGGAAAGTAGTTCTTTTGCTTTGTAAATATTTTTATAAATCTATTCGTATGCTTACTGAACGTATCGGTGATGCATGCTTGTCTGAAATGGTTTGTTGATCTTACAGAGCGTTGATGAACTTGTCTTGAGGCCTTTCAATTACTGTGTCATCGATGAGGTTGATTCTATTCTCATTGATGAAGCAAGGACTCCTCTCATCATATCAGGATCTGCGGAAAAACCAAGTGATCGTTACTACAAAGCTGCTAAGATTGCCTCGGCCTTTGAGCGAGATATACATTATACTGTAAGAAACTCAAGTTACTGGAATAATTGTTTCTGATGTTTAATTCACTTAAAAGAGAACCAGTCTTAGGTTATTGCTTCCTGCTCAGCTTGTTACTACACAAAATATGAGGACATAAGTTATTTTGGTTTGAGTGAGCAATGTTACTCAAATGTAATCAAAACCCATTATAGGTTGCAAATTATTAGTGGACAAGAAGTATCTACAGTATCTGTTCGTCATGAAGAGATCAGAATACACCATGATTGGTTCTATGTTTTAGCTAGAGATGAGATATAACAACTTTTGACTAAAACTATTATAACTTATGCAGGTAGATGAGAAACAAAAAACAGTTTTACTTACAGAACAGGGTTATGCAGATGCTGAAGAAATTCTGGATGTAAAAGATTTATATGATCCAAGAGAGCAATGGGCATCGTACATATTAAATGCAATAAAAGCTAAGGAACTTTTTCTTAAAGATGTAAACTATATAATCAGAGGCAAGGAGGTTCTCATAGTGGATGAGTTTACTGGACGAGTAATGCAGGTAAGTCTCATGCTTTTTCTTACCCAAGAGGGTAATGTACATTTTTCTATGAATCTCTCTACTTCTCCCTCTCTCCCATCACACTCCACTGTTATCTGCCTATCTCACTCTATTTCCTTTTGTTTATAGCTTGCGTGTATGTTGCATGTGGCAGCTTTGAGCTTTTATTTCAGAAATTTGTGTGTAGTTGGTGATTGGTTTGCTCAATTGTTGTTCTTGTGTCTTAATTGTTATCTTATGGTGGCCTAGTCAATGACATAAATTTTTGTACTTTCCATAGCATAAAGGGATAACTAATAACTATCAACAAAGTCCTTGAGGTTTAGTCATATTATAGCCTACACTCTGAATTTTTGGAAATATACATGATTACGTTCAGATCCCTGTCATATAAGTTCAAACTATGGATTCTCCACCACTCCTTTTCCAGCTTCAAACTAGATGATGTTGGCCAAAAAAATCAATGTTATTCTAGAAGCACCCTCTGACTTTTGCTTCTTGGTTTTGACCTGTGTTAATGGTAAAATAATGCTTTCCCCACGTGTGTAATTCACATGTTTATGGCATAGTTTGTAATTTTCACTTACCATAGGGTGTCTAGATTTATGGCATAGTTTGTAGGCTTATTACTTCTTCTTTTTGTTTCTTTTGTCTTTTAGATAATATTACTCTTTATTTCATTTTTATTCTTAGTTTCTCTTTGTTTTTCATTTTATGTATAATGATTCAAATTTTATGTATTGCTATTTAGCTACTGTAAAATAATTAATAATCTAAATTAATGAATAAAACTTTAAGTATTTGACTAACTAAATTTTGGTTACATATTTAATTAATCAAGCAAAATAAATTTTTAAAAATAGATTCTTCTTTTAAATTTTCACCTGATTAAAAATGAATTAGTGAGTAAGTGAATAATTCAATGTTATTAAATATATGAAGAATCAAGTAATATGTATAAGGGAGAGAGATGAGATGAAAGGGGATGGGGGTTTATGAAATTGGAAACTTAAGGAGTACATTTGTACATTCAACATTTTATGTTTTTGGCTTCTTTTGGCCGTATTTTGAGTGGAAAAGAAGTTTTTATTCTCCTTTTGATTACTTTATCATCCTACAAATGGCTGATTAGTTGCATGTAATTCTCGAAAATTGAGAATAAACTGCATAAGTAACAAGACTTAGTGTAAGCTCTCGGATACAAGGATCAACCATGGCTGCTTTCTGCATTTTTATGAAGTATAACCATGTTTGTTTTTTACTTCATTCTTATGATTCTAGTGGTATTGCAACTTTATAAGGTACTGTAAGACGGGCTTATATGTTGTTTTATTATAACTTATAACGGATCTTTCTTTTAGTTTGTTTCTTCGTCAGTTTGTCATATCATTAGTAACTTGTTTGTTTTAAAATAACTAATTGCGCATTACTTGTGACTTCTTATATTGGTTTTAGTTGGATTACAATCACTGTAGGCTCTTGATAGTTTTTAAACTTGGCTGATAATCACAAATTTGCTAAATGAGATTCTTTTGAAACTTCTAGTTTTATTCAGATTCTAAGAACCAAATTGGGTTATTTGAAAAGTTATTCTTTCTGCTGGTGGATTTTTTACATTTTCCTGTTATGATTTTTTCTTTCACATTCAATTAGAACATGAGTCTTCTAGTTATTTCCTCCTATTTCTGAGAATTAAATGTAGAGTTGATTACATTGTTCATAGGGGCGACGTTGGAGTGACGGACTTCACCAGGCAGTTGAAGCAAAAGAAGGCCTGCCCATACAAAATGAAACTGTGACCTTGGCTTCAATTAGCTACCAGAACTTCTTTCTTCAGGTTTGTGTATCATCTTCAGTAATTTGTGCAGATGCAGATTGTAATTTATGTGTGTATGGTGGGGCTAGTCCTTTCTCACTACTGAAGTTTTTTCTGATGTTTGACTTTGATGGTTGATGTAGTTTCCAAAACTTTGTGGCATGACTGGCACTGCTGCTACTGAGAGTGCAGAATTTGAGAGCATATACAAGCTGAAAGTTACAATTGTTCCCACAAACAAGCCCATGATAAGAAAGGTTCATTCCTGTGCATGCCTTTGCATCATGCAAGTGATGAATCTTTTTGTTGCTTTTGTATTGTTTGGGCTTAGATTTCAAAACCTAGGAAATGAAAAGGATTTGGAAAATGTCTCTCCTAGGAGGGATGGAAGAAGGGAGGGACAAGAAAAGAGAAAATCTGAAATGAATTCAAACCAGTAACTTTTCATTTAATGTGATATTAGTTGCAAATAACATTGAAAAAATTCAGAACATAGTTTCTTAATCTCATGATTTTTGAAGTTTGGAATATAGTGAAAAAAATGCACTGGAAGATGAGAGGGGAGATGTGATTGACACAACATGATTTATTGATTCTGCTCTTTAAAACCACATTTTCCTTGCATGTGCAGAAATCTAGGTGATATGTACCACATCGCTGTAATTTTATGTTAGCATGCAGGTGTTAGGTAATTAATTTTTTTTTTTTTTGGGTGGGTGGGTGGTAATTAGCAATCATAAAGAAAAAGAATAGGTCTGCGGCAAATGCTGCCCCTTTTTTTCCTTCCCATTTCTGTCTTACTTCTTGCGTCACAATTAAGAGCTTCTAGTAACTTCTACTGTTTCCCACACCCCAAAGGATGAATCAGATGTAGTGTTCCGAGCAACTACAGGAAAATGGCGAGCAGTTGTAGTAGAGATATCTCGGATGAATAAAACAGGTCGGCCGGTGCTTGTTGGTACAACTAGTGTTGAGCAGAGTGATGCATTATCTAAACAGCTACGTGAAGCTGGAATTCAGCATGAGGTTAGCATAACATCCTCTGATATTTTACATTTTAATGATTCTATTTTGTTACAATGATGATGCAAAACTTGTTATCTTTTTTCTCTTCTACCGGAGGAACATCTACTTAACACGATATCTTTAAAGGTTCTGAATGCAAAACCAGAAAATGTGGAAAGAGAAGCTGAAATTGTGGCGCAAAGTGGA
Source organism: Sesamum indicum (assembly GCF_026168435.1). NCBI lineage: Eukaryota > Viridiplantae > Streptophyta > Magnoliopsida > Lamiales > Pedaliaceae > Sesamum > Sesamum indicum. The sequence continues at coordinate 27,889,552 of NC_142662.1, forward strand.
CGTCTTGGGGCGGTTACAATTGCAACAAACATGGCTGGCCGTGGTACTGACATAATCCTTGGTGGTAATGCAGAATTTATGGCGAGACTGAAGTTACGAGAGATGTTGATGCCAAGGTATCTCCTCAGCCTTGACCTTACAACGTCGAAATAAAAGTGATATTTGTATTAATTTGATGAATACACACATACAAGCACTATCCTGTTATTTATATTTTAAAAAGGATCCATTAGAATCCTTAACTAATTCCAAGCAAAGTTGCCTTTCTGATCTATATGCAGAGCATGCTTGTATATGAAGCTTTATGTAAAGACACATGCTCAGTTAGATGGGGTTGGATAACTGTGTTGCAATTTTAAGAGAAATGAGATGTTTTGGTGCAAAGGCAACACCACTTTACAAGAAGCATTCTAAGAATATGCAAGATATTTATTACCCATTTTATGGTTTACATTGTCAATGACTGATTAAAGTGATGCAGAGTTGTAAGGCCAGCTGAAGGAGTTTTTGTTTCTGTAAAGAAACCTCCTCCAAAGAAAACATGGAAGGTTGGAATTATTTAATGTATCTGGATCTTGTTTCATCTTTTCTGTTGTCTTGTGCATCTTCTGATATTGATTCATGGAATCAAATTCCTTCCAGGTTAATGAGAGCCTGTTTCCGTGCACACTATCCAATGAAAACTCCAAATTGGCGGAGGAAGCCGTACAGTTTGCTGCCAAAACATGGGGTCGGAGGTCATTGACTGAGCTTGAGGCAGAAGAGTGGCTGTCATATTCTTGTGAAAAGGTGAAATTTGGTAACAGAGTGGGTCCTTACAAGCTGAAGCATGATTTGACTGCAGTTGGAGGATAAATTGGGCAGGCATATGTACTTGCTCATATAATATTTAGTAACTAATAAATCTAAAATATGAATATCTAGGGACCTGTTCAGGATGAAGTAATATCAAAGCTGCGCAGTGCATTTCTGGAAATTGTTAAAGAATATAAGGTTTACACGGAGAAAGAGAGGGAGAAGGTGATGTTCCATAAGTTTCGTCCTTAAGGCAATTGTTGGCTTCTCTTTACTCTTTAGGATGATTTCTTTTTGGCCCCAAAGAGTTATTTGTCTCTTTTATTTGATTTTATTTAATTGGCCGTGATAGGTTGTCTCAGCTGGTGGGCTTCATGTTGTGGGTACAGAACGTCATGAGTCACGCCGAATTGATAATCAGGTTTACTTTATATCCTCCTCATGTTCAGGCATGATATATTGCCTCATTTGTGAAGAGAATGTGGTGCTTCATTAACTTTTCTGTTTTATCTGCCTTCCATTTCTTCCAATTCTATGTTGTTAATGCGTGTGCAGCTGCGTGGTCGTAGTGGAAGACAGGGAGACCCGGGAAGTTCCCGATTCTTTCTTAGTCTTGAAGATAACATTTTTCGCATATTTGGTGGAGATCGAATTCAGGTATTCTTTGGCTTCGAGCATTTTATTCCTGTTAATATGGTAGTAAAGAGGTTAATGCTATTGTTGCATCTAGGGTTTGATGAGAGCGTTTAGAGTTGAAGACTTGCCAATTGAATCCAAGATGCTGACAAAAGCACTAGATGAAGCTCAGAGAAAAGTGGAGAATTACTTTTTCGATATTAGAAAGCAATTATTTGAATACGATGAGGTTTTGAACAGCCAAAGAGATCGAGTATACACAGAGAGGAGGAGGGCCTTAGAATCTGATGATCTCGAATCCCTCCTAATTGAATATGCTGAATTGACAATGGATGATATACTAGAGGTAACAATCTGCTTGATTCTGTTCTCAGTCATGTGTTCTTGATGCTTTGGTACACAACGGCTGTAATATTTGTTTGTACTTCTCGATAATGCATATAGGCAAATATTGGTTCTGATGCTCCCAGGGAAAATTGGGATTTTGAGAAGCTTATAGCAAAACTTCAACAGTAAGTTGAATCCTTCACTTCTGCAATTATGCAAAGCCAGTTTATTGCTTCATTTTAAAGTTTGTCTTACCAACTAGCTAACACTGTCCTTACTTCTGCCACTTATGCGGCCTCGGGTATCCTGGTATGTGTCAAAAGACGCAAAAAGTGTCTGGCTTTGTTGCAAGTCTTGTTACACTGTTCATTTATAAATTTTTCAATTAAATCAACAAGTGGGTTATCACTTACTTGGGCAGATTCTAATTCCGATCTTTCATCTTGCTTTGGTCCCTTTCAAGGGAATGTCTTGGGTTATACATACCTCTTGATGGAAATAGCTAAACCAACTCCTCCCTTCATCTTGTACACTTAGAGAAACTTCCACTCCAGCGGACCTATTTTAAGTATTTAAACACTCATGGAATACTCCAAATATTAGTCTTTACTGTTGCTTTCTTTCCTTTCATCTACTGTTGAGATCCTGAACTTTTGTCTTCCTTCATCTTTATTTGCACCAGTAGGAATAGCACACTACCGAGTTTGTAACTTGGTGTCTCGCTAACTGAAGGTTATACAAATTGTCCATAGACATAAGCCCTTTCTTGCTGAACCATGTAAATCTTTATCTTTTTGTGTATTTCTAGTTCTTTGTTGCTTTTCTCAACAGAGACCAGACTATTTCAATAATAACTCTTTCTTTTGCTTCTTTGTAGGTATTGCTATCTTTTAAATGATTTAACTCCTGAGTTGTTGGAAGGTAAATGTTCCACTTATGAGGAGTTAAGAGATTATCTTCACCTTCGTGGACGTGAAGCATATCTGCAGAAAAGGGTTAGTTCTCTGTTGTGGGGGCCTTCTAGCCTCGTTTGTCCCAAGATGACATGACTCTGTAATAACCAGCCTAGTCAAGCATACTATTACTTGTGTTATTAAAGAACTGTTTATATGCTATTGGCTTTATCTCAATTTGAATAAGCAGAGAAGATTCGACACATGTTTCCAGTTGCCTTGTAAATGTGTCTCTTTTATTCTCCTGTTTATGGATTATTGTTCCTCTCTCATGCGCCAGGAAATAGTGGAGAAAGAGGCTCCAGGTTTGATGAAAGAAGCAGAAAAGTTCCTAATATTGACCAACATTGATCGATTATGGAAGGAACACCTGCAAGCTTTAAAGTTCGTTCAGCAAGCTGTAGGTTTACGGGGATATGCACAGAGGGATCCACTCATTGAGTACAAACTTGAAGGATACAATCTATTTGTAGAAATGATGGCACGGATAAGAAGGAATGTCATATATTCTATTTACCAGGTATTGTTGAATCGTCATATTTTATGCCAGTATCACTGCTTTCACCCTCCAAGTGCAGGGTACCATGTAAAAGGATAAATGGCGCATCATATCTTCCCCCTCTTCCCACTCCATTGAACATTCCCTCTGCATTGCCTGCTTCAAGGTACTCCCATACACAGACTGATAGCAACTCTAACCATATCTCTTGGATGTTGTCAGTTCAAACCTGTCTTGGTAAAGGAGCCAAACAACGTGGAGCGTGGGAAAGAAGTTAAGCTCAACACCAGTGGAAAGGAAAGTGATTATAATATTCCTGATCTACCTACCACGCCCTCTTCATCAACTGTTGGTCAGTAAATCCAGAATTTGAGTCAGAAATATAAGCTGTACTATTAGTTGTATAACAGATTGTGAATAAAGTGTAGAAGGTTGCACCGAGAAGTGTTTCGACAGTTGTATCAATGTAATTGAAATGTAGAGGGATGTGGAAAATCGAACGCAGAGGGAACATAGTGCTATCCGCTTTAGTTGTTGAACTTTTGCTTTTGCCATCTATTGCTAAATCAGATGAGGTCTATAGATTAAAACCGAAACATACTGGTAATGCGAATGCATGGTGGCCCTTCTATTGTAGGGATGAATTTCCTTTGTGCTTTGCCTGGCATAAAAATTTGGGGAGACAGAGCGGGAATGACAAATGTGTTGGTGGGTAATCCATTTTTGTTGCCTGTTCAGAATTCTGCCAGAAAAACAGGGTTCAAGAAATTTAGTTAAGGGATCATAAATGTGGATCAATGTCTATTCTTGGACTAAGTTATCAAGTACAATGTAGGAATAGAAACATGAGATGTATGAGCATATTTTGATTTTTTAATATTTAGGTTATGAAACTAAATATGGTACAACGAAGGCATGGATAAATCTGTCGTGTGTAAATAAAAATCTCCTGGTCAATATCTTACAAATATGAGGATAAAAAAATGAGATATTTCTCAAAGGCTGAGAATATAACATAAGTTGCAGTGATTTGCGTTGCTATCTGGGAGAAGCCTCATTGCCGTTACTCTTCAATACAGAGCATAAGACCTGTCTGGATATGTAAGTCTCGAGCTCTCTGGAGACCTGAGTCAACTTCAAATCGAAATCACTTCTGTATCTGTGCTTAGGCGATGGCACAGTTGTAGTTCCATGCTGCAGTTGCACTGGAGAACAGGAAAGTCGTCTTCTTGGACTGGAGAAGTGTCGAGGTGAGTTTATAAGTCTCCCTTTGGCGATCAGAGGCGTCATATCTTTATCTGGTTTCATAAGTGGTCCACTCTTTGTTTCCAGCGGTAGGGGCTTCATTGGATCACTTTCTACCATCGGTTTTTGTCTCACAAGCCTTTCCCTGGCTTTCCCGGCAGCAAATAGGGCCTTTTCTCGGCTCAGGTTGATTAGTTTCCATGGATCAATGCTTGCACGGAAACCTTGCTTTTTATTCAACATAGATGATGAGGAGGAGGAGGAGTCTGCTTCTCCATCATCAATCCTTATGGCCAATTTTTGTGGGTTCTGAAACTTGCAACAGGTTGTTTACGGTTAGTATTGTTATGTTGTAAGATTTATTTGCCATAAACTGAAGAAAGATAGTTCCTAATTATACCCCACCTGCTGCATTTTTCCTTCTTTGCATATGATCCGTGGTATAAATGCATGTTTTTGAGCTGAATCTGAGTCGCTACTCTCATCACCCTCCTCGTCATCAGAAGAAAAGTCTGAATCTTCAAGCGACTCTAGTTCCATAGACTGGTTCTCTTCTTTCATTGCTAAAATGTAATCATAGGTTGAGATTCCCTGCAAAGATTCAGTTTCAAACATGTTAACAAATTCCAATTTCGATGCCTTTCGTTGATTAAGTCATAGTACAAATGGGAATCCCTGTTTCTGCTGTACCTTTCTAATGAGAAGTACATGAAAGAAAAAAAGTTGTCCAAGTGCAGCTGTGCTATATGTTGTCAGCAAAACGAATATAACCTGCGAGTAGAAAAACGAAAAAAGGCTGTTGTATATTCAGACGCTTGATCAAGTATGAATTGTTTGATTTCAAAGGAGAAGAATGAGGGATATTACGGATAAGGCAGCAAGAACTCCTCTAGGGAATTTTACATAGTGTCTTTTGTTTAACTCCTGTTCTATACTCTTGCTGTCAGCAAAGCACCTAACGAATACTGCCACTGCAGTTCCTCCTTCTATGATAAGCTGAAGCAATAAGAATTGTGTAGCAGTTAGCAGCATGTGAACGTGAACACGGTTGAAATGGTACATCATCAGAGAATGCTTGTGAGAACATGAGAAATTGACTAACCATGACCAAGACAAAAATCATCAAAAGAATGAAGGTTGTGTAATTCTTCTTCCCAACACAGTTGTTCAACCACTGAAACAATTCAAATATGAACAATCAGCCAACAATAAAAAGAAAAAAGTAGAAGAAGAAGAATGCAATATCTCTAATTCAAGACATGATATCCTACTCTGCAGTGGTGATCAAATCCCTCAACACAACGGTTGCAAGTCCGACAATGTTTACTATACCTGTAAACCTGAGGAATGACAAGTTGAAAAAGGCATTTAATAGCTAAAAGACACTCATGGAAGTTGAACTCAATAGGTAACGCCACTATCTTTTCCACCTCAAAATCACATAGGGAGCAAAAAGAGATGTCATCGTCTTTTGGATTAGGAGTAAGAGAATCGTCCTCAAGGACAAGGGGAAATGGGATAAGGGGCTCCATCTGAATTTTAGTATTCCAAGGATCTAAATACTTCCTTCTTATCCAAGTCCTAAGGATCTTGCGCTCCATCCTCTTGAAGAATCTCAACAAAATCCGGCTGAAAATGTATCCATAATTAAGCTTTGGAAGCCCAATGGAATTGTTGCCCTTCCTCTTCTTCTTTCTAAATCTAAATCTGCTCTTGTCACCAGGATCTATGGCCGCACACCTAATAAACAGAAGAGCAACACAAAGTGCCTACACATTGCAAGAAAGGAGAAAAGTACAATTGTTAAATTGTTGAAGCAAAAAAGATGGGCGGGTAAAAGATTTGAATATATACCGCAAAGGAGAAGGCAGTGTTCACTGTGATCTCTGCAATTCTGTTGCCAAGGAAAAGGCCAAGAAAGCAATAAAAGGCAGCAACTAGGAAACAGAAAACTGATATCCCCACAATCTGCAGTATTTTTGGAGATTAGAAGAACAAAAAACAACAATTCTTGAAGAATAGATGGCTGCCATCAGCGTTAATGACTACCTGTAAAGGGTGTAGAGGGCGTTGCCAGCCATGGGGCCTGGCGGCGGATGAGGAGATGGACATGGACAGGGAGTTGTGTGACAGTGTGCGAGCTAAACTCAAGCGACGAGTTTATGGTTTTTGGAGGAATGGTAGTGAACAAGTCAAGTAGTGATGCTGCTAAATAAAACAAAATTAAATTGAGATGAAACTTTGAATCAGCCACCCAACGCCAACGGTCACTCGTTTGAATTTGAAAGCAAAACATTAGCCGTACCGTATCTCTATCTTACACTTACAGGCCCACCAAGAAAGTACCTGGGCCCGTACGTATCTGTATCTTACACTTACAGGCCCACCAAGTAAGTACCTGGGCGTTATTCTTTTTATTTATGTTCCAGTTATGGTACTTGGGCCGACCCTTCAACCCATCGTTATAATGTTTCCGATCAATCATGAAACTCCACTTTCTTCGGCACAGCACAATCTGCGTAATCCCATTGAGTTGACTTCTCAAAGAGCAATATGGTCCAGAAAATAAAAATTACGAACACACAAACCCCCCCACCCCCCTCCACATATATTATTACGAGGATAAATTACATTTTATCATTGAAATTATATTTATTTTTATATTTTGGGATTTAAATTTTATAGCAAAATACAAAATTTCATAAAATTAAAATGTTAAATTAACATAATTTTTTTTAAATATCACAATATAAAAATAATTATAATTCGAATAGCAAAATACAATAATCCTTATTATTATTCCCCACCCGAGTGCCGGCCGGGCTTTGACCATTTCATACTTAACAGGACAGAAATGGTTTAATCTCAAATAGTTCCAATACAAAGCAAGCACTACTCCTTGGACCATGTGACTTAAATAAAGAGTAAAAGAAATGCGATGTGTCGACATTTCCACTATCGTAGACTCCTCTCACTCCGAATTGGTCCACTCTTGTGCATGCTCAACCTCAGCTCATTACACACAATCTCTATGAAAATTTCTAGTGGAGCTGTACATATCACAAAATTGAAAATTTCAAGTGGGGTTGTACGTCGCAATGCATGTTAGGTTACTTTGAGAGAGAGAGAGAAATATGATTGTTGATAGATGATGGAACTTTGACCGATGACTTGGACTCCAATTAATTCATGAGAATACTTGTAGTATATATAGTGGAGATACTGCAGCCAAAGATCATGAATAACTCCACAACAGCAAGTCAGCAACGACAAACATAATGGTCAGGCGATGTTGCTTTTTGCCGCTAGTGGTGTTAGCTTGCAATTTAACAATCTGCACCAGTTGGGCCTTCTCCATTTCCTCAATCCTTAGCAAAGAGCTCTTCCATTCCATCTTCCTACACAAGGATGACGCAGCTTGCCCTGCCAAAGACTTCTTCACTTACGAGTCTTTCGTGCAGGCATCAAGGTGCTTCCCAAGCTTCGGAAACACCGGAAACTTAGCTACTAGGAAGCGAGAAATCGCAGCATTTCTCGCTCAAATCTCCCACGAGACAACTGGAGGATGGGCTACTGCACCCGATGGCCCCTATGCGTGGGGTCTCTGCTTCAAGGAGGAGGTCAGTCCTCAGAGTGATTACTGTGATTCCACCAACACCCGATGGCCTTGCTCCCCCGGCAAATCCTACAAAGGAAGAGGCCCTATTCAACTATCCTGGTAAGCTAGTGGTAGTGGACACATGCATACATACACGCTATGCATATTTATTAGCCTAACCCCCTTACTAACATTTGATATATGGTATCGTCTGCAGGAACTACAACTATGGACCAGCAGGAAGAGCCTTGGGATTTGACGGTCTTCATAACCCGGAAATAGTGTCCAACAATTCTGTCATCTCATGGAAAACCGCCCTATGGTTTTGGATGACGGAGCAGAAGCCCAAGCCCTCTTGTCATAACGTCATAATTGGACGATACCTTCCCACAAAGCAGGATGTGGCGGCTAACCGCACCGTTGGTTTTGGCCTCCTTACGAATATTATAAATGGGGGACTCGAATGCGGAATTCCCACCGATGCCCGGGTCTACGATCGGATCGGATACTTCCAACGATATGCCAACATCTTTAGTGTGGACACCGGGCCTAACTTGGATTGCCAATATCAAAAACCCTTCTGATTTCAACTAATATTATTTATAGAGCAATAATGAGTAGTCTCTTATACAAAAAGTGCCTGTCTTTATGATGTCTGAATAGGCCCCTTCAACAGCATGTCAATCATATAACAAATATAACTGCCCACTCATCTATGTATGGCTTCAACTTTTCCTCCATCAGAGCTGCTAGTACAATTAACTTCTCCAATCAACAATAATGCCACACACCAATACACACAACACTTGCTGTACATATATACATCAACATGGAGTGGAAAGATTTCAGAACAAATATTGGCATAAACATTGAGTGTAGAAACATCATGAATAATTAAATAAAATGGATATCATCTTTGACATATATGGAAATGCTACGTTTGGTACTTGGTACAAGGTCTGAGATATAATTCTGTATATGCTAGTGGATGTTCAACTCCAAATATCGTGATCTACTCAACTCCAAGAGGTCAATTGCATTCCTTCTTGAAAAAAATTAAGAAACAAACTCCCGCCATTTGCTATTGGTCTTAAAACAATTTAACTAATCCTAAAACTTGGAACCAAATATAGTTCACCTATATACACATTGTGACAGATAATCTGTCACCTCTTCTGCAACATCATATGCACCCTCCACGCATCTGCCCAACGCTACACCGGACACATAGTTACCCCCTAGAAAGAGACCTTTAAAACCACCATTACTGAGAGCATTTTGTGCAGTATCCAACACATCCAAGTGACCAATCATAAATTGTGGAATAGCTTGTGGCCACACACGTACCCCCAGGACAAGTGGATCTGGTGCATTAGTATTTATGAGCATCTTCCTGAGGTCACGATCCACCGAGTCCACAAGTTGGCTCTTCGTCTGATCAAAGAACAAGTAATGAGGAAACAATCCATGTGAGAAATGACAATATGGAAACTGAAAAATGCTCTTTAACAGAGTTCAAGGAGCACATGCATAGAAGTACGCTAACACTGAAATTCTTCACCGTCATACACCAATATCAAGCATAAGCAATTGTGCTTTCAGTGCAGCAAAGTCAATTGCTCTTCTAATAAGCAGTTCGTATTTGGGTTGGAATATCATAGGTAGCTCTTTTAAGCAACTTATTACACGGGTAACTTAATCGGACTTGGCTTAAGCCATAACCTCAAGTTAGGCGCATTTTTAAACAAAATCAAACTGAGGAGTTTTAGAATATAATCTAACGTGGAATACGTCACACTGTTCATGTCAAGAGCTGCACTAAACTTGAAAGCGCACATTTCTAACTGAGTAGCATCAGATTAGTTTATACACTTTAAGGGATCTCTAGAATTTGATTGACAGGTATGCCAAAGTTTACAAACGTGACTTTGGATAAAGTTCGTGGAAATGTGGAAATTGATTGAAATCGCTTCTCCAATAATATTCTTTTGGATAATGAAATTTGACAATTAAGGAGGGATCCTTATGTATTGGAATTTGGAATTTTGTTGATTCTACTAACTGGAGTCACAAAGAGGTATCTCTTGTATAGCCTCTGTGAATTTACTACATATTCCTTTCAAGGGTTGAACAAACTCGGTCTAAAGCACACAAACATACAGGTGTGCTTTAGTTCCCAAATTTTGTGTACCTTCAACGTAATTCCGGGATTGGTTGCTCCTCCAATGTAGTTCAAAAGAAGAACCCTCCCGGGTGGTGCACGGTTAGGAAAAAGAGATGAGCTGTATATAGTTCCTGCAGTATAAAATGAAACAATAAAGAGGTTATATCTGTGGTATAGAAAGTTTTATTCTTGCACCCAGCCAAAAATCCCAGTAAGCCATATTCAAGACAAATTAATACCCATGACTTTAACAGCAAAGTCCATGATACTAGTTCTTTTCTGGATAATTGAAATACATAGCAGATTTACCCAAAGTTTCCACTCCTTGGGAACGGGGATGCAACTGCCCAAACCCCTTTAGTTCACCATCAATCAAACACTCTTTACGAATTGCTTCTTTTGGATAGGAAATGGTGACTGCAGCAACTGGTGGATAATATAATTTTAATAATGCATCTGCTGCAACAGCCTGCAAACAACGGGCATACGGTTATGCAACAAATCCATTTTAGGCATGGTGAAGAAAAATACACACTCAAATCAAATAGCATGACATAAAACATTACGTTTAGAATAATAATTATTCCTGAAGCAACCACATGTACATGAAGAATATAAAATCACCAGCATAACCTATTAACAAAGCTAATAAACAAACACCTATAAAGTACACACTAATACAGCACAATGAATTGCTACAGAACCATTCCATTTTATTTTTGCATGCACTTAATAGATGTTCTTCTCTCATCAAAACAAAAAAAAAGAAAAAAATTGCCACTGGTACATTGAATGTGATTCCAGAAGATCCTCTTTCGCCACATGTACCATTAACAGCAGTTCCACTTCCAGAAACAAAGCAAGCAAAAGTATGTGACGGTAGCCCTTCCGTGGAAAAGCCAAAACATAGCAATCCGGTTTGCTGCAGTTTGTCTTCTGCAATGTCTGTAAACCGCCACTTCATAACTGATGCTAAAAATGGAATAGAGGGACTAAATTTGGTCCTCCATTAGTTTTTCTTTTTAACCTTACAGTAGGCTAACCCTTTATTTTCTAAGGTAACCTGGTTTGCGGCAATGTGCGTTTCCTTTGTGCACATTCTGTCAGACATGAGAAATTACTAATGGGTTTGTACAAATCCAAGTCAAAGCTTTCTGTCTGTTTCTTAATGGCCCATCATGAGAGGGCCAGGACTATACATGGATACGAGCATATCGCTGCAGAAAGTTTGTTTAGATTTCAAGATCTTTTTCAATCAAAAGTTACTCATAACTTTGTAACTTTAAGTTTGACTGAAGACTTGATCCCTCAATTAATTCCAGCACATCCCCCAATATAATGGTTGTTTTTCTTCTCTTTTTTCCTCCTTTCTGGTGTGAATCGGTAGGAGGAGAGTTTGATAACATTTCTCTACACATAAGTTTCCAAGAAATAAGTCCACAGAGGGGGGGAAAAAAAGGAAAACATACTGCATGATTTCTCTACACATAATTGAACAAAAAATAAGTCAAGTGAAAATATAAAGAGAACACACCGAAAGTGGGCGTAACATTGTGCTTGCAACATAGGATGGAACAGTCAGTACAACACTTCTACTCCGCAGAGAAACCAATCCACCAGGAGTTTCATAGGTCAACGAATATCCTCCATTCTCCAGGGTAGTGATAGTCGTTAGTCTCCATGACAACTTGACTTTGTTTCCTAAGCTAGAAACACGAACACCCATGGGCAAACAAATATGGAACTATAAGTTGTCCCTCTTCTCCCTCAGTATTTGCTTCTTTATCAACAAACAACTATAGTATGCATAGTCGCAATGGCATTGACTTTTGCAAAACTAAGTCATCACACATTGTTACCTTTTCTGCATTTATTTCTAAAAGAATTTTGACATATATCTACAACGATACCTAAGACAGGCAAGTGCCTGTCTGGATTTGAAAATCTAAGACGTATGTCGCATCCCTTCATATTGAATTTCTCTTTTTTCAAAAGAAAGCTGTCATTTGAGTTCAATTTTTTATGGAAATTGAAAAACCTAAATTTAACAATGGCTTGCTAAGCAGAATGAGCATACAAAAAAGAAATCTAAATGTGGAAATAAGAAATTCCATATGTATTTCTTTGAAATGAAAGGACAAGTACCTGGACGAAATTGCATTAGGCAACATGGCCAGGCCCCTTCTGAATGATCCAACCGTTTGACCTTTTGGTTTTGGTAAGCGCCTGCAAATGTACTCAATCAAATTTCTGAGTATTCATGCACAATTACGACAAAGAGAAACAAGCAATGGCTTGATAAGCATTTCCATACGGATCTCGAGGTGCCCTAGGACTACTAGATTTCTCCTGGATTGCTTTAAAGGTTCCACCAATGATGCTACCACCATTTTTCTCCAGTTTCCAGACTTTCCCGAATGCTGCTTTCATGCTCAGTTTTGATGGATCACCAGCATAAACACCTGTATAGAGAAGAAAAATGTGACATAATAATGCTTTATCCATACCATATCTAAAAATATAAATACCTCTAAAAGTTTCTTTCATTTTTTGGTTCCACTAAACTAATTTTAAAATATTATTATTTTTAAGGTAAGAATGTAAAATAACATACTTATTAATTACTTTTTATATTTATTAACTCTCATTAATTACTTTTGTATTTATTAATTCACATTAATAGTTTTTTTACATTACATTCACATTGTAGTAACTTACTGGAATAAGACCCTTACAATATAACATGAAATCACTAGACAAATCGAACGGGTGCACCTGAAGTTTTATCTCAATCTCTATTATTCCAAAATGTGAATGTTTCTTCAATTTTTTTGTGAGACTGATATTTCTGTATAATAAAATTATATTCAATGGTATTTATGTATCTTATTATCATAATACGTTGTGTTCTACAATAGGCAAAATTACAATTTTCGTCATGTATGTTGGGGGTGGCAATCATCAATTACCAAGGCAATGGCAATTTTAGTTCTGAAATTTATGATTTTGTAGCAATTTCAGCCCTTCTGGCAAAAAACAACCTGAAATCCGCTGGAGCAATTGGGGGTTCTTGGTAATTGGAGAATTTTTTCCAAATGAACGGGAAAATTGCACTTGGCAACTTATAGCAACCATCTCTAGCCATTTTGAAGAAGATTGAACACACTTTTGGTTGCAAATCAAATGTTGAAATTCAAGAAGAAATACCCATAAATGTCTTCAATGTCCTCCAAAATGGCAAGAGATGGTTGCCACATAAGCTACAATGTGCAATTATCCGGCTTATTTCGTAAAGAATCCCCAATTCCCAAAAATTCTCAATTGCTCCGGCGGGTTTCCTGGTGATTTTCATCAAAAGAATTGAAATGCCTTAGTTAAAGAACGACGGTTGCCACTCCCCCAAGATTCAAACTAAATTGAAATTTTGCCTTTTGTAATATTTTAATAACTTGTAATACATTAAACTTAAACTTTGCTTGGTAATAAGTTATAAGTTCATTGAACTACATAATCTTTTCAATAAAATTACTATTCGTAAGTGATTTTTAATTATATCTGTTTATGCATATATATACTTATTTATTTTGAAAAAATATATACACTTGATTACGTCTACATCTACGTAGTTTGAAATATTTAATGTTTATTAACTGTTTGCAACAAGAAAAATATGAAGACAAATTCATTCCCATCGAAGTAAACTTGATCTGCACTATAAGACGGAGTTCCAAAATGATATCATTTGAAAATATTTGAATAAGAGTTATGGCAAAACATTCTTTTTATCTAATGAAACACATTTGAATTGAGTAATATGGATGATTTTCAAAACAAATTTATTTCTTGTTTATATTTTTGCCCACATCAATCATGCATGAAAAACAACACACAGTATAATTTGTTAAGATATTTTATGAAGGCATATTTTGACAAAACTCTTAAAGCCATACATATAGACTTTATAGATGTAATAATGATTTTTTTTTTTAATTCTTCAATTTTGTTGTGCAGAAGGCCGTAATAATATTACATTTTCAGCAGAAGAAGTACAATACAACAATGCAATTTGTTAGCAACAAAGTCAGTTACAAGTGAAAGAAAAAAATAATAATACATGACAAAAGGTCCACCAATTTTGACAAAACTTAAACTCATGATCATGTTATTGTTGATAATTAGTCCTATTTGGATTTTATATGTAGATTTAGGAGGTTGAATATTGATAGTACTATGAATTTGAAAAACTACTTTGACATAAAAGTAAAAGTAATAACTATAATATGTTTTACGATGTGCATTTTCCTTAGAGAATTTGCTTCATCATAAGAAATTTTTATGAGAATATAAAATATTTATGTTTCAATTTGATACCTCCAATTATTGTGTCTCATCCGCATGAATGAATGTAACTTTTAATGTTTTTGTAAGAAAAAGAATATAACCCATGTTTTAAATTACTTTGTTTCATACTTTTAAGTTTTGTTTTTACCGTTAATTATAAAAGAAAAATATAATAGTGTACATCTAGCTAGGTTAAATAAATGATCATAAAAATAAATATTAGCTTCAAACTCAAAAACACTGCTGAATATTATTCTCCTCAAACTATTAATGACAAAAACTAAAATTATCAATATTCTTCTACAACCGAGTGTGAAGATACAACAATTTAACTATAAAATAGTTAGAACTCATCAATGAAAGATATTTACTACTAAAGAAAAATCGACAATAAGAATTAACAAATTATTCTAATAATAAAAAAGTCAAAAGTACAATTGCGTACATAAAAAGTTGCACTAAGGATGAAAATCAAAAGTAAAACCTCTAATATTGAAAAATTAAGTATAGATATGTTTGAGTATATAGATCTTTTATCATGAATATATTTTTTGAAAAGTTATGTATCAGAAGAGTGAAAACATCCTACAGAATATCTAAGACAAATATATTAATTTGAAAAAATAAAAGTTTTTGTAGTACTAATAAACTGTTATTGTTATTTATTCATATTCTTGACCATACTAAATAAAATATTTCCTGATATATTAAATTATATTGTCATAGTTTTTCATGAACTTAATCTTTTTCTACGAACACTTGCAATATGTGCAACGCACGTATATTTACTAGTTCCCTGAAAAGTACAAATGATATTGGAAATACTACAAGCATTCTCAAAGATAAGGTATTGACCTTGTGACATTGATATGCTGAATTAAGCTTCTGGGAAAAAAAAAGAAGGAAAACCATTATGAGATATTCGAATGATGATCCTCTTATGTCCAAAATATTGTCAAGTACTTTGATGCAGGTGGTGATCTCTAAGCAGAGGTATGACTTCATGTTCCATACATCTCTTTAGAAAAGTATTTAAGTGTGCATCATAAAAGATCCTGTCTTCACTGTGTGATAAAGTGTTGGTCATATTGACAATTCATGCCCTTAGAGCTAATTGTTTAAGGGCATGAGCATAAAATTGCGTTTGTCTTGCCTTTTGAGGGCACAGCTACACTTCTCTTGTTCACTCGTACAATTCAAGCATGAGTAAAACAAAAGGCAAAACACTTTATCTTAGCCTTCCATCCAAACTCTCTTCCCCAGACTTTGAATTTCGACACTTGGTATATCCTCGTTATGAGCCTTGCTCCTTAGTTTCTCACCATCTTGGATTAAATAAAATAGTTATTCCTAAATTATGACGACGTTAGAAAATAAGGATTGAACTTAATGAAGAATAATAAATTAATCGCTTGTGTGAATATTTCAAGTTTATAGATGAAGTTAGAACGACAAGTGACCTAGCCCAATCCATGAACCCAGCTTCTGCTAAGCTTCTGGAAAGTACAGTGTGTTTGGTTGCAAAGACTCAAACATTGAGAATAGAAAAGTAGAATAACATTTTTGGCATATCAATGATTCGCTCTATTTGCTATATAGGAATGCACATAGTCCTTTTATTATGAATATAAAGGATGATCGTTTACATGTCAAGTGCCATTTTCGTTTTCCCTTTATCAAGAGACAACAATACAGTCCTAACAGACATACACACTATAATGGAAACAGATTTTCCTGCCATAGGCATTTTGTTTTCCATCCTAGTACTTCAAGTACAATTGCCTGGGGCTCAACGACTACTTTCACATGCATTGAGAGTGTCCAAACAGGCAGGTATAAAAATAAGTTTGGAGCTTATGCATACTAGACTTGGTTTTAAAGCTGCCAGAGAGTGTTGTCTGCATTTGCTATGAACTAACAAGACCTGACATAATTTAACAATGATATAGTAACACAATCAGAAAGCAGTTGAGAGATACTAGTAAGGCAAAATTTCATAAGACATTTTTAAGTTCACAACAATTTCTAAACAAAGAAATTTCTCCAATTCCCAAGACTTTAAGTGCCTTCCATAGGTCTAGGTTTTGCTTTTGTCTATCAAAGCAGAGCATGCCAGTTAAAAGATCATAAGTGGAATAAGAGAGGAGTACCAGAGCAAAATGGCTCTATTAAGCGTTCAAACACTTCACTGCCGAGGTTACGCCTGACAAACTCTTCAACTGATTCCTCGTGACCCTGTTACCTTTGACATGTCTCAGAGATGAGAATAAACGTAGTATAATGTACGAAACAAGAAAAAGGAGAGCGGGAAGCACAAACTGGTGGGGGTGGGCGAAGACCAATGGCACCGAAACCAGCTCTGAGCTTTCCAGGAAAGCTCATCAGATCGAAGAATGGCAAGTCCATAGGCTTGGAGGGCACTGGCCTCAGCTTGCTATTCCACAGCACGAAGCGAGGCGCATTTGGGTCTCCCAACACCAATTCATCTTTCAAACCACTGTCCACCTGCAATATAAATTTTACTAACGAAAAATTTCACAGAGACAGAGTAGAACCGTTGCACGGTGAGAATCTAAAATGCGGCGAAAGAAAAATAAGTAATGAGCAACACACCGCCATAGTGAGCATCGGGTCCGAGGGCTGGAAGCTGTTGGGGCCTTCTTCCCACAGATAGCCGTCCCTTTCCACGGTGGTTATGTTTCCACCGACACGCTCTCTGGCCTCCGTCACCATCAGATTCGAGTTAGCATGCTTCGTGGCCAAGGCCTGGGCGATACACAGGCCGCTGATGCCAGCCCCGACAATCACGCAGTCTACCATTGATTTCTGACTGTCGTTTTCTGAAGAAGAGGAAACAGCGGGCGGACCCTCGGCAATGGAACATCGGATTCTCCCGATACCGCTAGTATGGCGAGGGGTTGCGAATGGACTGAATTGGGAAGAAGGCGATAGAGGCTTAAAGGAGATGAAAGCGGGGAAATGGATGTGGACGCCGGTGAGACTAGCCATTGAGAGAAATTGAAGTTGAAACTTGAAACTTGTGCCGGCGTGGTATACCCTGCACCTGAGAAGAGAAGAGGGGAAAGAAAAAAACCGGAGACTTATCTCCACGTGGAGGGACAGGAATACGAGATCGGATTCATCATCTGTACCGATGGCCCTATAGTCTAGGAGTTTGATCCTTTTCATGCCAAAATTTTGTAGCGAAGACCGTTTTATGCCAAAATGAATAATTAACGTGTTTTATACATTAATGTTCACAGAGAATGCGGGTAAAAGTTCATTTTGGTTCTGATTTTTCTAAACAACTTCACAATCATTTATGTATTTTTCATTTAATTATAAGTTTATCTGTTTGATGAACTTCAGTATTAATTCCAATCAAATTATACGATTTCTCTAATTGTCATTTTAAAAAGTTGACTTTAATTATTTTGATCCCCACATTATAATTTACATTTTTAATGTGCTTGCATACAAGATTGCATGGGAAAAAGTTAGTTTTATTATGTCCTAATATTAATAAATATATGTAATTTTGAGTTTTAAATTTATAAAATATTCAAATTATTATATTTATATCTCACCATGCAAGTGTCCTAAAGTCAAAAATATATATTTCTTGTATGAAAAAAGATATTGATAATTTTGTCAAGAGTAAGTGAAATTATATGTTAATTTTTGTTTTAGGTGTTTTGAAACTAAACAAAAAATAATAATAATTGAAATTTAAAATTGCTAATAAAAAAACTATTTTTATAATGATGATAGTTTTATTTTATTAAGGGGTAGTTTTAATATTTCATAATATTTTTTGGAATTACTGGCATATCTTTAAATTTAAGATAAAATTATCGTATACTAATTCAATACTTCATCCAATAAAAGATTACATAATCCTAAAACTATATATCTGAAATTTTATGATTCATTAATTATACCACTTCAATTCTATTACATAAAATAAACGGAGCCTTATTTAATTAGATATGTATATATAAATAGATAGTTAAAGTGATAAACTGAAATTGTCATACGATATTGGGTTGTCCACAATTATGATAAATGCCACACCCAAAATTTATCGGCCTCATATGTTTTATTTAAAAAAACCTTTAGATACAATTAAATTATTAAATGAGATTATTCTCCAAATATTGTCTCCTATTTACGTTCTATTTAATCTATTGATTATATATGCGTGGGTTAGAACAATCTCAATTGTATATCTATACTATTATAAATGAAAACATTTTGTTATATCAATTTTTAAATATTTAAATTTACCCTTTATTTTATTTTTTCCTTTAAATTTTTTTTATCAAATTAATAATTTAACGTTATTTTTTCTTTTAACCACCCACTATTTTATATTTTTCTCTCACTTTTATTTTTTTATACCTATTATAATTTATTATTTTTATAACTTTTTTCTTATAATCTCACACCAAGATTTATTTTATATGCCCGTAAGGAATCGCATGGGATGAAAAACTAGTATATATATAAGAATAGTCTTTTGATCAATTGACTTTATAAATAAATTTTGATAAATTCTCTTATACAAGAATAGTCGTTCCTACAAAAATTTTGATAATAAATTATCAATATGAGTAAAATAAATTAACTTTAAATATTAATAAATTCAAGTGATCGAAGGAATTGGTATTGTCAAATACCCAAAGAACCTAACGACATATTTGTTTTCGGATGTATGTAGATTAGAGCATACTCTATCTTCTAACTAGCAGAGGCGTTCTCATCACGGAGGTTTGCACCATCAATTGCCACTCGGATTCCAATTATTCTGTTCGGCCAATGGTAAATTGTCCATATATTTCCAACATCTTTATTAATTTAAGTTTACATTTACTATTGAAAATTTTATTTATGCTAAATATTAACAATGTTTTACATATTCTTCGTATAATGATAGGTGCATTTCACAAGAAGCTATCGGGTGTGTTTTCCTCCACCCCTTTTGAATATTTTCTTTAATAAATAGGTTTTGGCAATTTTTTGTACCATTTTATAGATGACAGAGATGGGATGTAAGTTTAGATGATTATATAAACTTTTGTGTACATATTAATAATTTTTTATGATGGTATAAATTTATCTATATACATTAGTGATGTTTTTCTTTTCTTTTCTATCGTATATAATTTTGTTTATTAATTTTTTTTAATTAATCATGAATGTTAAAAAAAAATTGACATACCAATAAATTGAAAACACCAATAGAGTGCTCTTTATAATAATATGGAAGATAAAGATATAGATAGATGGATAAAATATTTATAATTTTTTATTATTTAATAAAAATATATATATATAATAATAAGTTAATTATTAAATCTATAAAAAAATAGTGACAATAAAATTAAATGAAAATTAAAAAAAAAGAATAACTATTGAAAGATAATGAGGGAAAGTTAAGTTAATAAATAAATTAATAAAATTCAATTAAGTATTAAAATTAATATACTAAAATAGTTGAGAAACCGATTCACCTTTCTTCAATTATATATAACAAGCATATGTGGTACACAATTAATTTGAAATTTTAAAAAACTTATTCTTATGTTAAAAATATATTAATTAGAATAATAAAGTCTATACTACTATAAAAGAAAATCTTTTGATCGTACTAATTTTAGATTGCTCCAATTTACCCATCATTTTATTTATTCGCTTTCAAAATATTTGGTCAGATTAGTAATCCAATATTTTTAATAATTTTATAATTATTATTTTTTCTCTTAACTATCCACTACCCCATATGTCTCTCTCACCTTACTTCTCTATATTTTATTATAATTTATTCTTTTAACAATTTTTTTTTCTTATCATCTCACATCAATGTTCTTTTTATATGCACACGCGAACCGAGTGAGACGATAACTAATTATTATAAAAGAATTTTTTTTTGTTATACTAATTTTTGAATACACAAATCTACCTTTTATTTTATTTTCTTCCTTTAAATTTTTTTGGTCAAATTAGTGATTTTAATATTTTTTAATAATTTTACATTATATATTTTTTTTCTCCTACCCACCCACTACTCCACATTATTATCTCACTTTTACTTTTCCACATTTATTATAATTTATTCTTTCATAAACTTTTTTTCTTATCATCTCACACCAAGGTTTTATAATGTTATAAAAGAAAACTTTTTGGTCCTACCAGCTTTAGATTGCTTCAATTTACCTTTCATTTCATTTCTTCTCTTTGAAAATATTTGGCTAGATTAGTAATTTCAATATTTTAAATAATTTTATAAGTATTTTTTCTCTTAAATACCCACTACTCCGCATTTCTCTCACCTTACTTCTCTATATTTACTATATTTATAATTATGATTTATTCTTTTACCAAATTTCTTTTTTTTTTTTTTTTTATCATCGCACACCAATGTTCCTTTTATATGCTCGTGGAAACTGATATGATAACTAGTATAAAAGAAAGCCTATTGATCGTACCAAATTTTGATTGTCCCATTTTTTCCTTTCATTTATTTTATTATTTCAAAAAATAATTATCCATACTAGTAATTTTAATATTTTTTAATTATTTATAATCATAAATTTTGCTTTTTCCCTCAACCCACTACTCAATTTTTTTCTCTCATGTTCTTCATATATTTTGCCACGAACTTTCATAATTTTAATAAACTCTATTATAATTATTCTTTTCTCTCTCACATAGTCACATTCTCTATATTTATTTTTTTCTGACAAGCTTCTATATTTTTAATAAATTCATAATTATAATTTTTTTCTTACTTCACTCCGTATTTCTTTTTCATTATCTCACTATATTTTGTATCTTTTTATATATTTTTTTTTCTCTCACATTATAATTTTTTATATATTTGTAGGAATCACGTGCAACAATAATTAGTAATAAAAAAATATACAAATAAAAGAAGAAAAAGAGATGTGAAAGTTGAGAGAAGAGAATGGAAAGTTAAGAGATTGAGAAAAATGAAAGTTGAGAAAAAAATTAATTAAATATTAAAAAATAAAAATTAACATATTAAAATTAAGTGTGATACTAAAAATGTGCTCTCATTATATACAATATAAATAGATATATAGTATAGATATAATATAGGTAATGTATACATTATATAGATTATATCGAGTTCTTAAAAAGAAAAAAAAAACGAGGGGCATATTTGTCTAGGCAATGAAACTGGGTACTGGGCGCACATGCGCACAGTGGTCTATAATAGCATTCTGGGGCCGTTAACGATGAGAAATACGCGAGTTCCGGACTGGTCTTTCCCGCCTCATTTCTCCATTTATCTCCGTCACGGCATCACGTTCTTCCGCTACTCCAGTACCCCCTGCAACAGTTCTCATGATCTGTTCCACTTTTGGATTCAAACCCGAAATATAAATAGAAACGGTTTCGCCTTACGTACATGTCTTGCATCAGAATCTCACAGCATCAACGAATATAATCGGTGTTACTGTAAGGAGCATTCCTCGTCTATATTATTTTCAGTTTTTGATCTGGAATGTGGATGAGAATGCCTTGTAACTTGTTCCGTGCATTTATATTTGTTTGAGTTTATATAGCAGCTTGTCCCTCGTCGATTTTGTGCATGTCCTGAGCTCCTGTTCACTATAATTAAACATCTGGAAAGAATTCCAGATCTGAATATCTTTTCATAGCTCAAATTGCTTACGGTTCAAAGTTTTAGGGGCTAACTTTTGTTTTTCTATGCCGAAATTCGAAAGCACCAGTTCCGTGTACAGAGGTCGAGTGTATCTCCATTTATTTTCCTTGTTTATAATAGATTTTGTAGTCCTTCAAACATTTAGGAAATATCACGAGGATGATTTTATATTCTAGTTTATTTTTAATTTAGATCCAGCAAATTCTGCTGAAGCTGCGAACATGGATGTTGGTAGACAGACTAATCCTCAACAGGTGAGTAATACGTGCCAACTACCAATCCTCATCAAACATTCTATCCATGGCGTATTATTCATGCTTATTTCCAGCTCGTTTAGCTCCTCTTAGCAGTTCATATGAAAGCTGGATACTTATTGGCTTTCTGTAATTTACACTGATAGGAACCGGTGAGTGAGTGTAGGAGTTTCAGCAGCAATCACCGCTGCTGCAGCCAATCCAGGAAGATCTCTATAGGAGTTCTCATTGATTCTATTTCCAAGGCAGATAGAAAACATATCAATCAATCAGTGATGCAAATTGCAGAAAAAGGAACTTCTAGCAAAGGGAATTGCGTCAAAGATCGTGAAGGACATACTCCACTTGTGGAAAAACATGTGACAGACTTGAAGAAGGATACCTCCCCTTGGGTTTCTACTAGATCTTTCAACCCAAAAGGATCTTCTTCAGTTGCAGGTCACGATACACAACATACTCCAAGTTTCCCAGTCATAAGCAGAACACGTCCCAGATCAAAACTATTAGGGAGAGCATCTGGAGCTCATGTTCTTAAGCTTTTTGCTGGTAAGACTGGCTTAGAAGCTAATGAATGCAGGCAGAAGACTTGCGGTAAAGCTACTTATTCCAGGGAGGCTGAGAAAATTAGTAATGAAGAGCATGTAGAGCACTTTGTTTCTTCAACTGAACCTGGAGTTCAGCTAGAAAAAAAACAGGTAGAGGATAAAGATAGGAAAACAGAAACTGGGGGCCGAGAAACTTTGAGAATGAAGCTCTGGGAAATCTTAGGAAATGTTTCTTCATCGAACAAGCAGTGTCTCAGCTCTGTCGAGTTGCACCCAGATCAAGAGAGGGATGGGACACAGAGTCCTATTGAAAAGAGAAATCCTAATTCAGACACAATTGAGAGTGACTCTGAAATGCATACTTTCATGAGACCATTGACTTGTTCACTTGCGCAGAAGAAAGCTTCCAGTAAAAACCAACATAACAAAATTGAAGCCACAAAAACTACTAGCCACTGCAAAGAATGTCCACAAAAGAGAATATTCTCATTCAGAGGAGATTGGTCTGGAAGATTGTATGATAGTTCCAATGATGATTCATTGCCTTCCAAGAGAAACAAGATTGAGAGAGAGATCTCTGTAATGGAGACACAGTGGGGCCAAAAGTACGAAACTGCAGGGGAGAGACAGCAACCACAAAATAAAACTAGACCGATACCAGCTGTCGAGAAACCAATGGTGCATAAAGATAAAGTTGGCCATGCTAACAGTACCAGTGACAGGAGAAATGATGTCCTTGTTGACCGGAAAAGTGGTACACATAAAAATAATTCTTTTGAGAATCCACTTAATCTGATGACTGAGCAGAAGGATGTTGAGCAGCCAGCAGATGAGATCTCAAACTTGAATGATCAGCAAAAAGACATAACTGATTCTTTGTTGAAGAACAAAAAGAACTCTGTATGTGATCCTTCGACTGCCACTTTTGAGATCAAATCACCTGGCTGTTTACTGAAAAGTAAGCAGGGAAAACTTCATGGTCAGTGTCCTGCTCAGAGAATATCTAACATGGGTGGTATCCGAAGCTTCAAAAGTTTATTGAATTTAGAACCAGGTGACTGTACACCAATTATGCAAATGGGATCATCTGTATCCTTGATAGTTCAGTAACAAAAGCTAATTAAGTGGCACTCATCACAATCTTAGCGGTTACACTATATTCATTTTGCTCTTCTTTAACAAATTTTAAGGATGGTGGATACGAGCTAAACGATATTCATCTTATGAAACCAAGCTTTATCATGGAAGAAGACAGTGAAAACCAGATGTCCAAATTGTCTACTGATGCAACGGGTTCTGACAGTTCACAGGATGACTCACACATAAAAGGTTACAATAAACATTGAAGTAATATCATAAATCACCATCTACTTTGCTCATTTGTGCAGAACCTGTTAAATTTCCTGCTGAGATATATGATCGCACACATATGCATGATTGTTCTCTAATATAACACTCGGATGATCTATGTCATCATTTTACCTCATAATTAGACTTAGTTCTGACTAGCATCCGGACATGGTTTGACAATGAAAAATATATATTCACTTTGATTTAAAAGAACATGATATTCATGTCTTCACAAACCTTTTGCTCATGCAACACCCAAAGCATGCCTGTTCAGAAACAGCACATGCTGGCCTGTAGATTATGTGAGATGCCTTAGGTTGTTTTTTCATCAGTAAGCTGCAGTATCACATAATCCGGAAATCTTTTGTTTGAGACATGTTAATATCATGCCATGGATGTGCAGTTTGCAGGGAATCAGGGCAATTATCTCCTGAATTCTACATTGCTGAGGAGTTTCTATGTGGTCCTGATAGAAGTGTAGGCAACAAAAAAGATGTTGAAGTGACTGGGTGTAGTCCTATGTCAGAGTCACTAAAAGGTTTATCAATTCTAACGAAACAACCGCCTAGTACTTCCTGCTCTAGTTGTCCCGGCTATTCATTAAAAACATCTTTCTTTCTCCCATGTGAGTAATTTTACTTTTCACCTCTGCAGGGATTCATGACAGCGAGCTTCAAATGTACTTGGAATTGAATCAAAACGATGGACTGGCTAGGTATTCTTGTGTCTGTTGAGTAGAGAAACTATATTAGGGAATAGAAATCAATAACCATTTTCCTTTTTGTTCTCTGATGTTTCATATCCCTACTTTCAGTGCTGTAAAACTACTTGCTGTAGCTTTAGATCGTTTTAAAACCAAAGTCAAGTCAACGAGTAATAAAAGATCTGCTGAAATTTTGCTGGCTGCTGCTGAGGAAGTATTTTTGCTGTTGCAGAATGCCGACTCTCAGATCAAAACAGATGTGTAAGTATTTGATATGATGGATTCCTTCTGCGGAGGTGTCTCTTTTGTGAGCATGATAACGTTTGTTTCTTTCAGGGGAAAGCTAGCCAATCTTAGTCAATCCAAAAGGAAGCAGCTGGAAACTAGACTTGAAGGTGTGTGTTCCAAAAAGCTAAGCTTGATAACTCGATTGGGTTATAGTCTTTTGGGCTAACCTATATTGTCTTTGAAATTTTCACATGGGTTCAAAAATTTATCGAGCTTGTGTTAATGAACATGATCAGGAATGTATAGCTAACTAAGCTTGATAACTTGATTAAGTAATGGACTTCCTGGACCAATATATATTACTTTTAAGCATATCCATATGCAAGCTTAATACCAGATCCCAATAGACTACTGGCGCCTAGTAACCTCTTTTGTAAAAATACCAGAGCCCAATAGGGTAACTAGGGTGTAACTACCCTTTTTGTAAAAAATTAATGCATTTAAGAGTACATTTCATAATTGTGAGGGATTATGCAGGATTATGAGGGATTATGCAGGATCTCTAGATGTTTCACTTCAGCTGAATAACCTTGATATTGTTGTATAAGGTTAGTATAAGCAAGTCCTTAACATGTTACTTACGTTGCTTGAGCCAGGCCTGGGCGTGTGAAGAGTGCTAATGACCCTTGATACATTGCATGCGTATGCATACATCGATTTTGATTTACCCCCACAACTATCACAAGCACCAAATTCTGATATAGCTTTTGGAGAGATGGCTTTTCTCAACCAACAAGAATGAACCTCCACCCTGGCCGAGCCACCCCTCTCTTAACATTCCAAGACACCTCCCTCCTAGAATTTCTGGCTTTCACCTTGCTATCGTGTTTAACTGTGCTTCTAAAACAAGACAGTTCTTCTCAGTCTTCGATGTGCTATACAAATATGTTCCACTATTTCTTAAATGCATTAGAGACCAATTATGAAATGTACTCTTAATATTCATTCATGGAGATCAGTGACTGTTGACATTTAGTGGCATTAAGTTAAGGGTTTGGTTGGAAAATTTATGGCGATATTTCTGCTCTTGATGCGTTAGTTATTGTATCTGTCCTGCAGAGCAACAGGAACATTTCCTTGGAATATATAAAAGATTCAAAGAAGAAGTTGATCGGCACCTGCAGGATTATGACAAGATAAATGAAGATCTAGAAGAACATGAGATTGAGATTAAAAGAACTGCAGAAAGACAAAGTATGAAAATTTAAAACCCCTACTAGAGATGTTATCCAATTTCAATGATAATTTGCCTGCGAAGTTCCTGACACATTCGTCCATTGATAATATGCATATATTTGACTAGTATAAACTTTTTATGCTTTGCTATGCAAGAAAATAGCATTCATGTATTTATGTTTTAAGTCAAAACATGTAATAGAACGAACAGTTCATCTAGTGTCTCTACTTTATATCACTCAATCAATTCGAAATGAAAATTGTGGAGCTTGCTGTTATCAAAGCTTTATATCCATTCTTGAGGATGTATTGCTGAATGCATAGCATCCTTCGGGTACTCTTGTACATATCCAATTTCCACATATAAGAAAGTGAATGACTGGATAAGAATGAAGGAAAGCATGTCTGGCTTGACTTTTATAGTGTTAGCTGACAACATATTGCTTCTTAAGCTATTAGACACGAATTACACCACTTGTCTAAGTTAATTCTTGGTGTTTTGATATGCCTAGCTTTTGTATTTTGATGATGATATTACTGCTTGTTCCTTGTCTTAGCTGAAACTGAATTAACATATAAAAGAGGCTACAATGTTTTATTGTTGTTTTATTTGCTGCATTTTCTTTAGCATTTACCCTTGAGTTAAGTAAGGACAGCTAGAAGGTATAATCGTTGCATCCATTGGATGTACTTCTAGAGCTACTGCAATAGCTGATAATCACGAGTCCTTTTATCATATGATGATAGCTGTTTTGTGTTACTGAACAAGTCTGACTTGTATTATTTCTTACTTGGCATTCTTAGGAGCAGCCCAGAAAAAGTTTCTCTTGCAGTTGGAGCAAGCTATCAAGGTTCAACTTGATGAAGCTGAAAGCAGAATCACCACTGTCCAGGAAGTGAGTTTGTTTCATTTAAAAGTGGAACTTGTCAAATTTTATATTTCTAAGATTCCAGCGGGCAGGAGTATATCTGAAATAGAAACTCCTTACGTACTGCATGGAAGTACTTGGGTAAGATAATAAGCTAGACATTCGCATAGTAGTGATTCTCCATATCTGAACAAGAGAAGCTGGAAGTATGGAACTTTCTCTTTTAACCTCAAAGCCAAACAATGGAAGAAACCAACAGAAAAGAATGACTTTCTGGACTCTGAATTGAACTGTCTGTTACTTTATAAGACTATTTAAGATGTTATATAATTGGTGTTGTTAAGCTATTGTCTTGCTTTATGTACATATCCATATGAACAAGTTAATCTTGAAAAAAGTGTGGGTCATCTGAATGTTGGGTTGGAATGTGTCAACAAAAAGCCTTAATCACAAAGTATTTTGCAGGCTATCTTTTTCAGATTGTTGCATATTTACCACTTCAATGAAAATAAAACTCGTAATTATGGTACCTTACCCGAGAAAGAAAAAGAAAGTACAAAAGTAAACTCGTAACCTATGGCCTATAATAGTTGAGATCATTTTTTCTTTTGCAGTTGGCTAGGAAGAAGATGCTTCAATTGAAACTCTTGGTAGCTGAATGCATAAAACATGGGGCCTTTGGTTGACATAATTTTCACTATTGATGCCAAGTGTGTAGATTGTCCTAACGTGGACATGATGCTATGGATTTCTCGATTATGCTAGAGCTAATGGTACCGTAACTCCCTATTTTATGCCTAAGAGTGACCTGTATCCTTTTGCTTAGAGTGAATTATCTTGTCTAGGTGTACCTAGCTCTTTCATCATCACACTTGTATGTTTGTGAACAATTTGCGTTTCACAGGATCTGATCTTTTCTTTGAAATTACTCTGGCTGTGGTTCTGTTAGTGGTATACTCACTACAGGATATCTTTCCAGATTATACATGATTACCAATTCTGACATGATACTAACTTTTTTCGTTGCTGAATTTCTCTAAAGCAGGACTAATGTTATCCAATGTTGCAAGTTAAGCAGTAGAATTTATTGAAGTCTGATCTTTTTGCTTCTATTTGAACCTTCTGTGAATTGGTTGCTTCATGCAGGCATCAGTAGTGTGGATGTGTCTGTCTCAGTTTTGCTGTAAACAAGCGCAGTATATGTTGCCCTGATGTTTTATCAATTAAATAAGTTTACTGTTTTATCAATCTGCTGTTGGCAAAGTGAATTTCTATATATATATATATACATATATATATATATATATATATTTTTTTTTCAATTTTGGAGGTGGGGAATCTGTTCAATGATGGGTCTAATTGTGGTGGTATATAGTGTCAATGAAATTTGTACCCGTCTCCTGCTGACATGCTTAGATAATTTAACCACCAATCCCACAATGTAACGGTAGCTTCAACAACCCTGAATGATGCTTGTAGTATGTATGTTTCCCTGTAGCATGTCTGACAGCCTATGCTTAAACTCTGTTACCAAGTAGTGCTTGAAGAATAGTCTAGTCTCTGGGGGTAACTTAAGGAACAGAGGGTGGGAACAATGGGTTCTTCTAGATGTCAAGCTTGCAGGATGGTGGTTCTCAGAGTGCGGTTATATGGAGGATCAATCAAGAAAGAAGCATGAACGTGCTAATAATTGGGGGGCTTAATGAAGTGGTATTGAGCTTCTGATCTAGCTACATGACGTCACATTTCTGAAACAAAAGGTGGAGAAGAATAGCGAGTAGTGGGCCTCTCTATCTGGGTACATTGCATGTTTTCATTCTTTTCTTAGATTAGATGGTAGATTTTGAGTTGTACATCTGGTACCCTTTGAGGAATCATCCATGTCCAGCTTTATCCATCCATCCATGTATAGCGGTTTCCATTTGACCGTTTTGATGTGTCATTGGCGAACTGCTGTGGTAGATGGTGATAGGGAATACAGCTTTGGCAATGATTTTGGTAGGGCCAAAGCAAGAGAGGTCGGCAAAACGAAAGGGGGTTTGTGCTTTCCTCTTGAAGTGGGATCCGACCAAGAAGATAGGCACAAGTGGCATACTCTCTGTTCCGGAATGAGGTTTGGATCATTTCCAGAATGTAGCAAATCAGTCTCCTGGGATTGTCTTTTCTTGATCCATACGTTTAAACTTTTCTGTTCTGAGAGACGGATTTCGCAAAAATTAAACTCAATGACTGGCACTAATGAATGCAGCTGGACTCGGCTTATAGATTCGAGTGGATCATAGGACAGCTTCTTCAGAAGTTCACTTGGCAGAAGAATTGGTAGTCTATTTATCTTCCTTTTCAACCCCAAAGGTAAAGCGTTCCCAGTGGGAAATTGCAGGAATTCGGAGTTGGGAGACAGTAAACAAATGGGCATGTGATATTGCCATTCTACAAGCAAAGATTCATAAGGGAGGATTCTTAAAAGTAAAAATGGAACTTAGTGCCAGTAGTCGTTGACAATTCCCAAGCAGGTTATCAAAGTGAAGGGAGAGAGAAACATGGATCCACCACACACGGTTCCCTCATCTCAGACATCAATGTTTCCAGGAATACTTGTATTTTGTTGTACTCTGAATGCGTTGTATCTCTGGCATCAAATATATGAGTACAGTGACCTATCTGTATCCAACTCTTCCCAGGTTTTTTCCTTAACCCTTTCTCCTTTATTAGAACTCTGACCCTTGAGGCATCTTTCCATTTCTTTGTTGATGCATACATGTTGGACAAAAGTATATGGTAACCAGAATCTTCCAACTTATCTTGGAGAATTTCTTTAGCAAGAAGATAGGCAGGCTCCACCATGTTGTGAACTCGACAAGCAGCAAGCAAACATCCCAGGACATTACCATCTGGTTCCTCGGGCATTGTTCTGATGAAGTTGCATGCATCACAAATGTGCCCTGCTCTACCAAGCAGGTCTACCATGCATGAGTAGTGTTCCATATTTGGGAGTATGCCATAACTATTAATCATGGAAATGTAAAGAGACCGACCCTCATCTACCAGGCCTGCATGACTACAAGCAGACAGGAGTCCAACAAAAGTTGCCTTACTTGGCTTCATTGCTAAAGATTTCATTTCATCAAAGAGGACCAATGCTTGCTTTCCATACCCATGGAATCCGTAGGCAGAAATGATCGTGTTATAAGATACAATATCCTTTTCCATCATGTGATCAAACACCTTAAGTCCATGCCCTAGGTATCCGCATTTACAGTACATATCAATAAGTGAATTGCCGACTGAAACAGCTCCGATAAGACTGCTTCTAATCGCATGGCAGTGAACTTCCATACCCTGTTTAAGTGCCCCCATTTTGGTACAGATTGGAAGGATGCTGACCAAAGTGATGCAATTTGGTTTACATTTAGACTTCCATATCTTCCTAAAGACACTGAGAGCCAAATTAAAGTTTTCACAAGCAGCATGCCCAGCAATTGCCGAATTCCAAACCATGATGTCCCAATCTGACCAAAGGCTTAAAAGAACTTCGAGTCCTCCCGCTAAGCCACAGCTTGAGTACATTTCGATGAGCGCACAGCTGACAACAACATCAGAGTCAAATCCCTTTTTCAGGATAAAGCCATGCATCACTTTTCCGTGTTCTGATAAGTTGAGTTTGCCAAGTGTAGGAAGAATACTTGCCACAATGATTGCACTAGGTTTTACACCCAGATTTATCATCTCTAAGTAGAGCACAAGGCTCCTTTCATACTCACAATTCTGTGAATAGCCAGCTATTAATGTGCTCCAAGATACAACATCTTTACAAGGCATTCTGCAAAATACACTGTAAGCTTGGTGAGTATCCCCGAATTTACAGTACATATCCATGACAGCATTGGAAACAAACAAATCACAGTGGAAACCACTCTTCAGAGCACAGCCTTGCAAAGCCATTCCCTCTTGCCTGGCTCCCAATCGACCGCAGGCTGGAAGAATAGCTGCCATAACAACTGAATCAGGGTCTGTCCCTTCGCGTCTCATTGTGTTGAACAAATACAGTGCTTCCTGCCCATGCCCCTGATGTATCGTTCCACATATCATAGCAGTCCAAGAAGCCAAGTCTCTCTCTTTCTGAGGCATATCATCGAATACCATCCGTGCTTCATCCAAGCTTCCACATTTTGCAAACATGTCTATCAGAGCGCATTTTGTATAGACGTTGGGCTTAAAGCAGTAGTGAACCTCAGCAGAACGGATCAGATCATGCGTCTTTCTACCCTCTTCGAGGGCACATAATTCTGAACAAGCTTTTAAGATTAGCGGGCAAGTGTAATTATCAGGCATGAAGCCAAGTTTGAATACCAAGTGATTAAAGAAGTGAATTGCTTGGGAAAAGTGTGCAGAGTCCACATAGGCCCGAAGAATAGCATTACAGGCAATGTTGTGGACGCAGTGGAGTCTGCCAAAGGCGAGCAAGGCTTCCTCGAGACAGCCCAGTTGGGCATAGACTTGCACCAGCCGCGAACCCAAGAGTGATGCTGGGCCAGCTATGTCGCTGTCGGGGTTGAGGATGCTGCCAACCAGCATGAGTGCATGTAATCTTCTGGCTTCTTGTAGATGGGAATGGGTTGGCGATCTCTTGAGAAGAGAGGAGAGAGATTCATTGAATGACGACCAAGAGTGGGAACCGCCACCTTTGCCAAGCATAAACGGTTTTTGTTTGGTGGTTGGAAGATTCTGACGGCTAAGCAGCAGAGATGTTCTACTTCTGAGAAAATCTGTAGCGATGAATCGCATGGGGAATTTGCACATTCAGAAGTCAAGACAAATACAGAGCCACCTACTCGCTTCCTCACCCTTTAACTTACGTATGAAGGCACTAATATTAACCAGCACACCGCTGCTCCCTCCTCCAGAATACTTTGGCAAACAGTAGCTTCAACCATCACAACATAGCTACTCCATCTTTTAACCAGGAATTCTCCTGTTTCTTTTTTAGGGGAAAAAAAAAAAGCAGTAGTAAAAAGGAGAAGATAGTCACTATGCATGCTTATGTATGTTATGCACAAGGGAATTGAGTGTACAATGTTACTAGGTTACAGTGCTCATTCGCATTTCTTGCCTATGACAGATTCCACAGTAGTTAGCAATTTCCAGAAAAATAAAACAAAATACACAAAACACTAGAAAAGAAGCTGAGTTAGCCATGAAATATAAAGTCAAGCAGCTTCAAGGCTGCCCTCTTTTGACATGCGTTTATTGCCAACTGGTCTTAGACAACAGTCTGCCTCTGATTCCATGGCTAGCCCCTCCTTGAGATTAAGATTTGAAAGACCATTGCTCAAAGTTCTTTCCGAAAACTCTGACGGTCCAGTAGATCTATCAAACCCAGTTTCTGCCATAACTTGATTCATTTCACTTTTAATTTCCAGCTGTAGTTTGCTTAATTCACCTTCTATATCTTCATCATCTACCTCTGTATATGTTGCCTTTGATCCTACAAAATTATCATCAAAGATTGTTAGACAGGTATGTATTTATTCAACTATCGACTAAAGAATGTTCAGTCCAGTGCCACAGCAAAGGGTTGAATGTGATTTCCAGTTCAGGAACCTTGGTTTATCACCTGTCCTTCTAGACAGCCACTCTCTCATTGAGTGCCACATGAACAAAAAGAATTGTTTAATACTAATACTCAAGAAATGGAACACATTTCAGAAAGATTTAGCAAAATTTCCATTTCAACTGCAAAGAAAATAGTTATATATTATAAATGTAGCATGGACAAGAGAGGGAGAGACCAAGACACTACTAAGGTAATCTTTTATAGTATGATTAAAGAAATCTATTATGCTGACGAACCATCTGCCATGAGTTGGGTCGCCAGGTTTGATACCCGAGCAAAAATAAAAAATTAATTCAAGACATTCTCATGAAAGCTCCCTGTCTGATCAGGAACCTTGATGAGTTTCAGTTGTCTTCCAGGAAAAAAGCTAGCCACTTGACGAGACATAGAACAGAAGAACTTGGGTTAGCCATCTTAGTCATTATAAATCATGCAACATTCTTCAGCAAAACAACGTTCCTGATTAGTTAACACAACTGAGGTGCAACCGAAATATGATGATGGAAATTACCTAAAGCATCATCTAGTCGTTTCAGTGAATCAATGTTATCATCAACTTCCTGCAGGCACAGCTCAACTTCTTCAAGACTGATTTGGTTTTCCAGTAAAGCATGTTTGCTGCTTTGCATGGCCTCCAAAACCTGCATCAGACATCATGTGTGAAAATGCTGGCCGGGGGTAATAAGTTGTTGAAGAATGAAGTAATAATCCATATGAAAATGATGGAGTCGACTTCAACAACTATAGATTATACCAAGCATCACCAGAGAATTGCCAACTCTTTTATGTCACAGAAAACAAACCAAAAGACAATGTGTAAGACAATATGATCATGATGAACAAACCTTTTTAGAGGACTCGGTATCTGCGATAACCTGAAGTACTTTCTCCACCTGGTCCAATAGTGCCATGCATCTTTCTCTACTCTGAGATGCCATCTTTAGTTCTTTTGCATATCTCAGGGCAACTCGCTTGTTTCCAGATTTAAGAGAAGCTAAAGCTGAATTCCTGTTTCTTCACAGAGCCCCAATGGTATTGCAACGAGCTTATATCTCAAGAAGAAAAAGAGAGAGAAAAACCCAAGGCCATTACTAAGTAGGGGATGGTGTATACCAAGAGTAAATTTTTCCTTGAACTCTGCCTTTCGATTAACATAAATGTCCAGGGATATGCATTGGTATCCTATTAAAGAATTATATGAACGGATTTTTTTTAAATTTTCTACTTGACATCTTAATTTTTACTCTAGAGGCATGCTTAAGCTTGTTGCTAGTTGCAGATTCACAAATCCATCAAGCTTGGCACCCATAGACGAAAGAAGTTATGAGATTCTTACTTTTGGTAGCACTTATCAATCACATCAAGCTGCTGCTCAAGCTTTTCTGCAGTCCAAGTTAAGTGCAGCAAAGTGTAATCCACACTTGAGTCACTAGAAACTGCTCCAGGAGCAAGAAAGACTTTCACTCCCTGTACGACGAAAAAGGGGAGAATGAAAGAAATTATTCCTCTCAACCATACCAGTTACCAGGATTTTAGAGGAATAAGAGAAACTTTTCCCAGCTGAAATAATGATGCTGATGATAGAATGGCTCCGTTTGCAGGCAGAAGTTGGGCTGGAATCAGAGTCTCCATATGCAAAATATACCCTTCTAATAAGAAGCTTTTAACATGGCATCCTACTGAGATCTTGAATTAACCTCTAATAATCTCAAAATGACAAATATCCACATTGAAAACAAGAAATGAAACTACCTCTATCGGATCAGCTCGGTTAACAATTAGTCGTCTTGCTCTGTCGTGTGCTGACAAGTAACCTAAAATTGCAAGAGCTTCCCTCGATCCTAGACATACATCCTGAAACTTTCTCATGGTTATGACACAAGAAGTCGTCCAATAGTTTTCCGACAATTTGTTGACTACTTCAAGGGCTTGCTCCTATGCACAAGGTGCCGCGAGTAATTAAGCACGATCACTTTGGAATTCGAAAAAGAACAAAAAGAGAGAGCCGAAAATTTGAGAAAGAACAGTAGTAGAACAAACAAGAATGATGGAGGAAAATGAAGTAGCGGACCTCCAAGAGTGGTGCAAGAATATAATAATCTCCGGGAGGGAGACTATAGTCATTACTCGCCCCAAAAAGATCTAGCGCTCTGCGGAAAATGTGAGAGAGACGGGCGGTTGAGGAAGTTGGGTGGGGCGACAATAAGTCTCCAGCGCGATGCATTTCAAGCAGGACGTGATCGAGGCACAAAGGGGACAAGCCAGCTCGGCGGAACCAGAGGCGCTTGACGCGGGAAGGGCGGATGATGAAGATGTGAAGGTGACGAGCAACCTTGAGAATCAAATCCCTCCAGAAACTGTAGAGTGGCGACCAATCAGACCTCTGTCCGCTCAGGGCCTTGAATCTCGCTCGAATCTTCGCCTCGTCATCCCAATCCCCCACCTCATTCCGAACAAAATCCGCCACAACCGCCGCTTCCTTCTCCTCCTCTTCTTCTCTTTCCCTGTCTTCCATACAACAGATGACTATAATATTATTCTAGTTTCATGATCCGAAAATAGGTGGAGAGCATTAATTTTGTAAATTCATTAGTATTATACTCTGTATTCCCCTAAAATGAACTTCTCAATTGTAATTTCTCCCCTTTCTTTCATAATTACTACCACTTCAGTTTCGAATTATCTCCTTTATTAAACTTTGAAAAGTCTATTTCTACTATTCATCTACACCACACCAAAAAAAAAAAAAAGTAGTTAGAACTATCAACTTCGAATGTCTCGTCTAAAAAAAAACCTTCAGAAAAGTCCCCGACTTATCCATCATTAAAACTGACTACAAGACTTAAAATTTAATATAATTAATCATTGTGACATATTTTTTAAAATATAGGTGTAATATAGTTAATTGGCCTTTTCGAAGTCAGCACAACAATCGATCAACTTTTTATTTTGCTCAACAAAATACTCTAGCAATATTACAAATTTAGAAGGAAGCAAATATACTGATTATATACGTAAAATGGAGAAAAAATATAACAAAACATTATCAAAATACACAGTTGAACTGAAAAGAGAAACAATTTACCAGCTATAAAGAATAATTATATTATAAATGAAAAGCAAATAATTTATGTCCATTCTCCACTTTTCTCCTGTTTTTTGCTTTTATTTCTTTTACTCAACAGGGTCATCTGACCTTTTCATTCCGGCTACACTGTACTGAAAGATGAAAACAATTACATCTCAAAATAGTCTTGACGAGTTACATCCACAAGAAATACACTCAAATAATATCTATTCATCAATTAAATTGAACTTGTCGACAACATTTGACCACTATCTTCACCAAAGTGATAATTCTCGTAAACGTCAAGTAGAAGCTCCCTACATGGAACAACAGCTCGGAGCTTGATGCACGCAAGGAAAGCACCTGAAAGCTTCCTGTGCAGGCTGTATGCCTCTTCTGGTGGGGGCGTTAGCCTGTGCCTGAGCATTGTTGCCCCAAGGTTCGAAATGCTTTGAGTAATATTGGTTGATCCAAAATCATAGCCTCCGCGCTTGGCAAATGGCAGCCCCACAACAAAACCTGCCTGGACATGAGCCTCCAACATAATTTCAGATTCCTTTCCTGTAAGAAATCCAAGTCTCCTTGACATCTCAAGCACTGTCTCTCTGTCACTATTTGCACAAGCAAGAACCTGATTCAATCATATCAGACAGTCAAGATTTCTCAGCATTTTTTCCTCATGGTTCAATATCCTGTTTGTATCATTCAAAATAGAAATCAACTCTGGCTGGAAAGGGAGAACTGAAGCCAAGTAACTAGAACAGAAGTCATGCCACATATCCATTACATAGAAACTTAGTTCCCACATAAATTAAATTTCCCTCCCTTGAGATTCAGCGTATTACATGTAGATCCCTATGGTTCAGTGAATTTTGACCAACGGAGCGATCTATTTGTTACATAGAAACATATGTCCGGAGTACTACATGTAATTTTCCAGACCACAAGGGATTTATGTGTAACTACGTCAAACCTCAGGTGAGGCCAATGTACTTATCGCTAAATTAAATGCCTGATATAAGTTGCTAAAGATGCCTGAGATAGATTGTGTGCTAAAAGCAATCATTCATGATTCACCATGTGGAAACTTCTTCAGGATTAAGCATAACAGTTAGCAGATCTTTGACAAAAACATGAGAATGTTTAATCCTGCATCTAAAAGTAAATGGGGAGAAAAGTGATGCATCTTACCATCCGTAAGTAATCATCCACGAAATGTTTTGGGTAGTCCCTAGCTGCTCCAAAATCTATAAGATTGATTGATTTACCCGTCTCATCATATAAAAAGTTACTCCAGTTAGGATCAGTCTGCTTGGGATAAGGCAGAAAGAGAAGTATCAAAAAGGGAGAAAATAAAATAAGAAGTAACATACTTGCATAAACACATTCAGAGCAGATGCATGACTGCTCTTTTTACTAAACTTCAAGTTTAAAAATCAAGTTCTGACTGTAGTTACGATCATATAGGAGGAACAAAAGGGTTATAATCATACCTTTCAAGATGGAGAAAAAACAATACTCGTCCACCCACAACAATTTTTTGACAATACTTCTGAAACTATAAATCTTTTACAACTTATCATTGATATATGGAGCAAACCAGGAAATCGTTTTGCGAGGATGGAGCCATACGCCAATTTTATATTTTGCCAAGCAGGTCCAAGCATGGAGAAAAAAGAAAGGCTTAATACTCCCTATATTATGTTTTCAAAAGGAAAACTGCGTCAACCTACAGAAAGTGTACTTCTATTCACTACTCAGATTATGTTAAATGTCATTTTGCTCACAATCAAAGACATCCTTCTCCGTAGTGATTTCTCATTTATCAGTATTGCCCATCCACGTATCACAAGGATAGCAACAGCGGAAGTGGAGAACATGTGGAACAGAGCAATTTACTTCCACACACACACAAAAAAAAACCCCGGATTTCTGTACATTTCTCACATGCTAAAATACAACTCCCTGATGTCCAGTGAAAATCCCGTATGTTGCATTTCTCCCAACTCAAGTAAACAATAATCCACTTCTTTATTGACTTTAATCTCCATTATAAGAAACTACCTTATCAACCATTATTTATTCTGCATATGCCCAGATGATCGAGCTACCAGCGAAGAAAAAAAGAGTGGGCATTGTCAACCCAACTTCCAAGATATTCAGCTAAATTATGTTTAAAACACACTTAAGTCATTTAAAAGGAGCATCAGATTTAAACAAAGGCAGCTCAGTGGATCTGAACACTGCCACCATACTGTTTTCTTTGGAAAAGGAATGGAATTGTCAATACCTAAGATTGATTAAATCCGAAGCACACAAAGCTCTTGGACAAAGTTGAAGTTGTCAAACTGAAATGTTTAGGTTTTTCCTGTTCCTAGCATCTTATTTAAATTCTCCATGCGCTACAGCAACTAATATCAGAAGCACGCTTTAGTTACAGCAGACAGCTCAAGCTTGGTAGACCTTTTAATTATTTCCGAGGAAGAATTGATGCTTAAACCACTTCACTCTAGAAGTTAGAAAGAAAAAGAAAGCATATCGTAATAAGAGGAACAGTATATAAAGCATGCCTGCATGAACCGGAAGATAAATAACTCCATCAAAGTAAGCTCAAGTAACTTTTTCCCAACATAATTGCGAGTTTCTTGGTCTAGCAATGCCACCTTATCAATCGGAACACCTGTAATCAAGAAGAAGGGGGAAAGAAGAAAAAAACATCATCACTACTCATTATAAGCTATGAATTGAATTAATATTAAGTTGCAACAGAGTCGAGAAAGTATCAGTTAAAGCTAATATGGCAATGAGACCAATCAGTAAAGATGCTACTGTGTGCATCTAGGACGTTGCATAGGTGTCAGAAAGCATTGAAACTGAATTGCATGACATTTTCCTTTCCAACAAGTGTGTTTTTTAAAAAACCAAAAAAAAAAATGGAAGGGCACATGTCAATCAGGTAAAATCTAAAATAAAACAACACAAATGAATGAATGAATAATTTTGTAAAAAGGTAAACTTTACTTTGATTTCTAGAAACATTTCCTCTGTCTTTCCCTTCACAAACGAACCAAGCATACCAATTTCTTACTCCTCGACTAAATCCAAGGTCCATACACAGGAGAAAGGAGTAAGGACTATTATCGTTTTTCTATCACTGCTAAAATATCTCTTTCATGTGTAGAGAAAGCAAGAAAGAGATAAGGAAGACATACCATGAACTAATTCTGTGGTTAACACTCTTTTACTGGATAAATCATCCACCACAAATGGAACATATAATCCTTTTACATTGGTCAGCAGACTACGAAACCTTTTCTGATTTTTGGCCTCCAGTTCATAGTCACATTCACGAGAAAGTTCTTCCTTTGCAACCTGTGAAGGAATTCCAGCATAAAGCTTGCACACTTGCATGGCATCATAAATTATTTTTATCCTTAAATGGGGTTAACTTAGTCTTTTTTAGCACAATCAAAACAAGAACGGGATTCTGGAAACCACAAGCAGGCCAGTGAGGCAAGCTCAAACGCAATAAGAACATTTCTTTAAGGAAAAAGAACATTGTGTTTGCTTCAACAGGATCCTCAAAAAACTTGAACATCCTCAAGAAACCAGATGTTGCACACGAAACACGAAAATTTTAGAAGACAAAGGCCCATGCTTGCTTTCACAGCCACGATACTAATATGGGAAACATTTATAAATGTAAGCACCATGATGCAAATTAAAGGTTAATCATGAAATGCAAAAGCTTTACCTTCATTGCATTGTCAATATACAGTTTTTCTGGCATCAAGTTTGTATAAGTTAACAGCAATTTGACATTCTCAATATC
Source organism: Sesamum indicum (assembly GCF_026168435.1). NCBI lineage: Eukaryota > Viridiplantae > Streptophyta > Magnoliopsida > Lamiales > Pedaliaceae > Sesamum > Sesamum indicum. The sequence continues at coordinate 27,929,501 of NC_142662.1, forward strand.
ACTTTCAATGCTATCGGCAACTCCAGGGTACTGAATTTTCACTGCAACCTCCAAACCATCTTTTGTGACAGCCCTGTGAACCTAAAAGTGATTTTTAAAAGAATCAGGAGGATTTTAAAAGAACAGGAGCTGGAATACAACAGCTCTAAAACTTATAAAATCTCAAAGCATGTCTATTCTAAAACATAAGGAAATCTGACTCGAAATGACATGAAGTGAATCAAAGATAATAATAAGATTATGGTACTTTCCATCACCTGTCCTATACTTGCTGCAGCCATTGGTTCATAGTCGAAACTCATCAATTTATATGACCAGTTGGGACCCAATTCGGCATCCAAGACCTGATTGAGCTGATTCCTTGGCATCCTATCTGCACCCTGACGGACAATGTCCAAAGCTGCCAAGATCTGCAAGTGAAAAGGAGCTAGCGCCATTAATCAGATATCAAAAAATTATAGTTCCAAAAGGATATCAAAATATCAGCGAGAGTTTTTTCGTACTTCTAAAGAAAACCAGATACCTGGTCTGGAAATAATAACAAAATGTTCAGGGTTGAAGGAGCCTACTGAAACTAGAACTTCCACTATCACAAATGCTGCTGTCATCTGCATTTCATAATTTGCTTTTTTGCAATGGTATTATCATTGCCACTTAAACTTGGTTCCCGAGGTTTATTGTACTCAAAGATGTTTGAGAGCCTAAAAATCAGTCATCTTATTCATTAATTGTCTTCTTCCAAAACAACATCCTCTCTTCAATTTTTTGGGTCAAAGAATTTCTCACTTGCAATGATGTCAGAATGTATAATAATTTCAATTTGGTGCTCCATGCAAGAAATCATCCATTATAAAAATCATGCGACTACTAAATCAACCAGTGCATCAATAAATTCCCTCATCAAGAACATCCAATTTCCACCTTTCTTATCCTTTAAATATCACAAACAAGAGCTTCTATCTGTCTCCCACAAGTAAGATTCCATAATAGTTGACCATTCATTAAAAGTTACTCTTTTAGCAGACAAACTTGGATAAGGCAAGAGTTTCCAGAATCCATCATTAACAGGAAAAAATTTCCCAACAAAAAAACAAACTCTCTGTGACTTTATTTTTTCTTAACAAACCTCATCTTTATGGTTACAATGTACAACTTGGTTCCAATAAAAGTTTAGATAAAACTTGAGCCTAGATTCAAGGTCTAAGCCAATCTGGCAAATTAAGATATCTGATGCGTCAAACATGTGCAGTAAAACATAGTCATAGATTTCACACCCATATCACAATTATCTTCCAAAAGTAATTGAGTATGTATCTTTCATCAGCGCACACACAAGCACATACATATATGAATTCATAATCTAGACAAATATGCATTTATGCAAGTAACGTACCGGTGCAGGTACAAGAGATTCATCTTGGATGCTCAACATTTGGCCTAACTTGAGAGCTGCTCCACGCATTCTGCATAATGCAAGGGCTAAACGTTCTGCATTTCTCTCAGACAAGAATGGGGAAAGGGCATGTTGGTCGTTTTTCGAGTTATGTGTACCAAACATAATCCTCTTCGCAGACTCCTGAAGTGTGCCCCATGCAAGACCAGCTCCAAGCCCGGCAAACCTTCAATCATATGTCATTCAATACTTGACTGAACCTTATTGAAGCTCAATGTAAAACTTTGGTCACACAATTTACAATTAAGGTAATGGGAATCCACAATCATTTAGGGAACTGCACTAACAAAAAGATAGGTGCTAATAACTGAAAATGACCAGTTGAAAAAGAATGAAGGCAAATTAACCTAGTATAAGTCGCATAAAAAAGTATATGCAGTATGGATAGAACAAACAGAAAATAACATGAAAGAGATGGATTCATCTATACAAATATATGAGCCATGTACTTTGACGTAAATATATATTTTTTTCTCAACCACTCATTAGGTACTATCATATGCAATATCGAGTAATAGCCAAATAATTTCATAGATACTTCACAAAGGCTTATCATATTTTATATTCTCTCTGAACCCAGTTAAGTACCTAAAGGTCCAGTTGCAAACAGGAATGCATTTTTCACCCATTTTTTGGTTTCGAAGTTTTTTTAGGAGATTCATGAAAAGGAGAAAATCTCTTTCTGCTGGATTTTTTTTTAAATCATATCTTTTTACTTCACAGTGCTCCAATATAAATATTTCTTGCAGAATTAAAAGGATTCAAGAATTGTCTCGATTTTCACTTACTCTAAAGGAGGTGTGTATCTACTTGAGCTTAACCGAACAAGTTCCTCCCATCCTTCACTTTTGTTCTATGCTATCACCAGAAGCTTAAACCTTGAGCACCACACCACAGCGGCACACATGCATACTAATCTTTGCAACCTACCTAGGTTCTTTCCAAGCTCCTGACTTTTATAAAGAGGCCGATTGATTTAAGCAATATAAATGACTAGAATGACGGATTGACTTACCCTATCGCTCTGGAGAAAGGGGTAGAAGGAACTCTCCTCTCCCTGGGCTTCCTTTGCTTCGAGGTACTCACAACCCCGTCCATTATGGCGGCATTTGAGGTCGAGGGGCCATCTTGCAGATCTGCATCTAAGGAAGTTTGAAAATCTGCATTGACGGAACCATTCGAGATGGAGGGGGCAACCATTTGTAAAGTTCCGTCGGCATCGGGCTTCACTTGGGCCTCGGATTTCGGAGGCGGATTATCAGCATCATCCATGAAGTTGAACACGCTGCCTGTATTCCTATGGGCATCATCACTACTGTCAACCTGAGGTGCCCGAGTGTCGAGACTTCGGAGCTTGCCTCTAGTTAGTCCCGCGAAGTCCGCGGCAGAGAGAATCGAGGCCTTGATTAGGGTTTCCAATTGAGCACTACGGGGGACGCTGACGCCCTCCTTAGCCACCAGAGATAACCCATTCACCAATCTCGCTATGTCCTTCAAAGATATCATCGCACTTGTACTGTCCGTCAATAACAACGCACCTTACTTTAATTCAGTGAAATTTCAATCAATCAGCACAAACATCAACATGCGACGGGCAGCTGTCCAACTCCGAAAACGACGGCTATCCAAAAGGATAAAAAACGGAAAGACCTCCCTTTGAGGAGCTGGGATCCGGTGTCAACATCATGGTGTTGGCTTTACGTGTGCATTCTTCGTCGTCAAAACTTAAAAACAGCTAACGACTAACCACCAGTCCCAAGACCGACTTGATTTTGCATTGCTTGCCTATGGAGTTTTTTCCTTTTTTTCTTTTGGCGTTACCCCTCTTATTAGTAGCTATTTTACTATTCACAACTATACCTTTTATTTTCTTCAAAAACAATATCAACAAGTTTTCATAATTTTTGTCGGATTAAAGTTATTTTTAGTTATCTGATTATACTCTATTTACATTTTAATTCATATTTTTTTTGGATGGTGAAAAGTTTATGTAGTTTTTTAATTAACGATATTTTAGAATACATTTTACCAAAAAATTTTAAAACTATCAAAAAATGACACATGAACCTCACATATTAATTTAAATTGGGATAGAAAATGTAATCGACTAACTATGATGTGGCTTTAAAGATGATGTTTCCTTGAAGAAAATGTAATCGACTAACTATGAAGTGAACGTAAGAAAAGATAAGATGGTTGCAATTCTTACCGTGACACCTCGATCAAACACTCATAAGCCTTTATACTGAAATTAATGCTAAAAAATGAGAGAGAACTCAAGAGAGAAAAGGGTGTTTTTTTTGGTAGTGTGTAAAATGGCAGAACACCAGCCTATTTATAGCCATGGATAACCGGCTGCCATTTAACAACCTCTTAATGCAGTAGGTGTAACAACCTGCAGTTTCAATTCTGCCATAAAGGCATTGAAATGCAGCTTCTAAAATTGAAATGTTTTTTTTCCTGGCATTGATTCAAAATTTAAACTATTCCAAATATTTTTGGAACAATATATATATATATATATATATATATCCTGAAAACTAAGATATTCGCCCAAACGCCTAGAGTTGGAGTGGGGTCAGATCGAGACAACACATGTGTGGGCACCCCTATGTTTACTCTAGTCTCCATAACACTTCAAATACAATTTTGGACTTGAACTTAATTCCAATAAACTTTACCAAAACGAAAAAAATAATAAACATTATTCACTTAATTGCATTTCATGCTCCGAAAAAAGGGGCAGGGTCATTTAGTCTTTGTGTCGGTATCCAGGCACAAAACAGGCATTGATGTTTATATTTTACAAGACGCATCAAGAATAATAAATCTTCCATACCCTGATACCAAATCTCACTAAGTCAGATTCCTGAACACGGAATCTTCAAATGAACCAGTACAGTACACCAGGTCATGTTAGACCACTTTCATTTCAGTAGATGCATTGTTCATTTCTCGATTTCTCATTACTTATTGAAGATGAAAGATTGACACCTGTACATCACATTGGTTCTACATTTTATCCAGTCACCTGTCGATTCTAAGGTTATTACAAAGATGGCCGAGTTCAGGCCTTGCATCCATCCAAGCAGTGAATTTCATCTCATTTGCTGAAGTGCTGTACAGATAGGATCTAAATGCTATCAGGAAGAAGTATCGCCTGCACACACAAAAACTAGAAAATGTGACCAAGCAAAAAGTGGGAGCTTCTTGGTGTATATATACACTAAATAGTAGGATCCAAATGCACTCTATAGTTAGTAGGCAAAAAGCATATGCTACTGAAAGATCCTAAAACCAACCAGTTTAAGTCGAAACTAGAACGCATACTAGGCTGGTAGCATGCAATTTAAAATTGACTAGGACTAATAAGCAGTATGAAAAAGTATAACCAGAGGTAATACAATGGATGAAACATTAAAAAGGCACAACATCCTGCTGCAAGGTAGAATAATCTATGTTACAAACTATGAACGTATTAACTACTCTGGAAAAGAAACTAACCTTAAAGCCTTAATGCCCATATCCACAAGGTATGCTCGGTGTTCATCGCTATCATTAGACAGCTTTTCAAGTTCCTTGCTGTAGTATAGAATGTCATCTCTCAAATGTCCAGCCCCAGAACACCTTTAAAACAGAAAAATGAACTTGACGACTACAGAAAGGATTTTTAGACCAATAACTAGAAACAAATTCATCACCAAATAACACTGTGGAAAACCTACAGTTTATATCAAAGAGGGTTGACCCAAGTATCTGCTTTTTCTCTATCATTTTCTAAAACATTGGTTGCACATACTTCATGTTACCAGTTCTTTTCCATCTTCGGCACTATTTACATCCATACTGAATGCCTAGTATGCTATGTACAAAGTCAAACTGTATAAGTTAATGCCTAACTTGATCTGTTATGTTATTCCTCTGAACAACTTTGATATTGTAAAACTTTAAAACCATAGCAATTGTTAATTTGTCAAATCTTATGTTATTTATTAATTGTTTCATATTATGTCATTTGTTACCTAACTGTTGAGCACTGAATTAAGAAAAATGTTCAAGATGAATGGTAAGCAGTACGATCTGGACGTCAATTTTATATGGAGGTAAACATTGCTTGAAACTTCTTTGGTTCTGGAACTTATGACACCAAAATCAAAAATCAAAGATGATTGGCTTTTCTGTTAAGAAGGTGGTGGGAAATTGAAGCTTGAGATGCAGTGTCATGAGTCAACCACTAGTGATGAATGGCTTTGTAAGGGCATCTTCCTGAAGTCACATGGCTGGTGAAAAACTTCGTTATATTTTCAGTGAGAATGAACAGTGATAATTTCATGGTGAAAGAGAGTGCTAGAGCACATGTTCCAGTCGCAAAAGAATAAAGCAGCAATAAGATTCTAATGCACACCAAATTACCTAGTAGGTATGGATGGAAAAATATCTTATGTTCTCTAGGTAGAGCAGTATAGGATGTTTCACTTGAAGAGATGGCTACTTTTCCTGAAAGAATTGTGGTGTGGAGTAATTACAACGGAAGTGATTGTATGAAATGATGAATGCAATGGTAGAGTTAGTGTGTCATATGAGGGTCATTAACTTCAAGAGTCTAGGAGATCACTGTGTCAATGAGAAAGTTATCCAACAATCTCCTGATTCTAAATAAACCCAGCTAGTTTAGTTTTTAAGTCTTTTGGACTCCTTTGAGGTCGGCCAACTGATATAGCTGAAAATAGCTAAGCGCAGCTTAATCGATCATTCTTCTTTGCAGATCGCCGCCTCCCATTCAACTTTCTGTTACTCTACTAAAGTCTTTAAAGAATGATAATGAAAATTAAAATACATCGGCTTCTCTTCTTCAAGTGATGTTTTAAATACTGCAAGTAAATTTTTAGACAAAGTGACAAGCATGGTTTATGCACAATACTGTAAAAATCCTGGACATTCATCTCATGGCTAATTACATAACCTAGTTGCAAGGTCAAATGACCAAAAGAAGTTTGATACAAAGGGTGATTGCTTGGACACAATGTATATGGATATGTATGCACAATGATCAATAGAACAAGAAAACGACTATGGCAAAATGTATTAACTGAAACATTTTCAGTTACCTATTCAGTCATGTAAATAAGGCAGGTATGTTGTAATAACTATGTATTCTTATGTACTTGGTTTTGATCTTATTTCCAGGTAATACTTTCATTTGAAACTAGAAATATACTGTTTCATCCATTCTAGATGCTTGATTATAGTTTTTCTAGAATACCTCTAATTCAGATGCAGATCAAAGCATGAATTCATCCTTTAGCTTAAACATGCATCAAGGACATACAGAGAAATACACCTAATGTCTAAAGAAGACCATACTTATCTATAACCGAGTCAACATCTGCTTTGCTCTCAGGACCTTGAACAAGAACTCTAATTAGGCTTAGTATGTCCCTGTAATCCCCCATTTTGCGTGCTTCCTCATCAGAATTGGAAAATTCTTCCTGCGAATTAGACGAACATGGACTTGCAATATATCGTGAGACACGTGAAGTTAATGCTGCCTCTGCTTCAAGTTTTATACAAATTATAGCCATAGCATAAGCAACCCCTCCGAATCCTGTGTGTGATACAAAAAGATAAGATCCTGCAGAGCTGTAAGGGATACAAGAAGGCAAGACAGCAGCTTTAGTGTCCATGATATCGTTGGCAAGACAATGATAGATGAAAAAGAGGCTGTCACAAGAATGCTAGTATCTTAATACTATGTCAATTGACACATGCACTACGAAGATATGAAAATCATAAAAAGCAAATTGTATGCAATAGTTAGATGCAATCAAAATATAAAAGGTTGAAAAAATTCATGTATATGTTAAAACTAACTTCCCAAAGCAGGATTTTATCCCTATCTGAGACAAAGCAATTAGCCTGATTACATAGCATGAATACCTTAATTCTAATTTGAAAATATCGGCTAGAAAGTTTTAGTTGGAAAAATAGAGCCTTTTCTTTAGTAGTCATTAATAGAAGGGTCAACAGCAAATATTGGACAATATGCTTAGTTTTCCATGATGCAATGCCGTATGCCGACAACTTAAAAGCTCTAGTCCGGATGCATACAGCAATATCATCTAAAACCAGGTATGAGCACACATTACTGGATGGTAAAAACCAGATTTAGTACTTACTCCTCCTTACAGTATTGGATTGAATCAACATCTGAAGCTAGGGCTTCTCTCTCTCTAGTTAACGGGGTCCTCTTATATGCTATATTGTAGCCTTCATGCTTCAGAGCTGCATACACCTCTGCAGGAGTCTTAATATCATCTACAAAGATATTCTCCCAGTACCCTACGACACTAGCCTGTTGTAATGCAGGATTATATTCTTCACGGTGTAAAAGCATTCTACCACCAGATTGTCTAATCTCTGAAATTATATCTTCTTTCAAACGTGCCTCCATGTGTTCCACCTGTAAAATGGAACAAGATGAGAAAATTAATATCTATTTACTTCATCAGCTGTTTTATCTTGTGAACAACATTTTGCAGTGATGGCATACCACAGGACCAGTGATTCCTATGTGCTTCAGAGTATCAACAGGCTTATTGAGTTCCCTAAGAACAAAAGGCGTGTTGTTGATATAAACAACAGCCTCTTCCCGGAGATCTGTTAAAACTACTTTCTGAGGATCACTTCCTTCTGCTGTGGGCTTGGCACCTAAATAGGCTAACATCTCTTTTGCACCTGCAATTGTGGGGGTTGCCATGCTATACACGGGGTATCCATCAACCTTGAAAGACAGAAATCTCAAGAATGAGATATCCTTCCATTTATTATTATAAAAAACTTAAAATTTAAAATATTAGTTTGAGACAGTGAACTAGTTCATACACCATTAAGTGATATTTAGCAAACAAAATAGTGAGGCAAAATTCATGTCTCTCATGATATTTAGCAAACAAAATAGTAAGGCAAAATTCATGTCTCTCATAACTGAATACAGCCCAAGTTTCTTAATTACTCGGACAAAGATGTTTAAATCAAACAAGGAAAATACTTAAGATACAAAACCAGCATTCAACATCTTTACTTTACTGGCGTAGCATTCTTTATATGAGAAGTCTACTTTATTCAGAAATATAACTTCCCTTGAAATTTTCAAACTCAAACTCACACTGGTATTCAAGGTTAAGTTATCAAATATACATTTAATAATCACCTAAACTTGATACAGTTACAGAGATGAATCTATACATCTCAGGTTTCCTGTTCATTGAATAAATTTGACCTCTCTGGGTACCTTGTAGACATGTGGTGCGCCATGAATTTGTATGTTGCTAGAAGTTCTTTGACCAGGAAAGAAATACATCTTAAGAATAGAACCTTTCCCCAAAACTGAACCATTACGGTCCTTCACAATTGCCTCCATAACAGCATCTCCATGTTGAGATTCATGTGGAGCTCTCAGTTCCTCCTGCATTTAGAAACCTAACAAACAGTCAATGAGAAGGCAAAAGAAAAACATGCAAACCCCCTGATATTTTGCGTAATGAAAGAAGCTTTACAGGGACAGTAAAGAATCGGCCAGGCCTCAGTCTGATGGACCATTTCATTGCTTGAACCTCTGGTCTCTGGTGTAACCAACTCTTAAAGGTCATTCTGGACTTTCCCTGTCCGCAAAATCCGTCAAACTCTTCGCTTCCCAGATATGCTGCAAAAGCAATTAAACGGAAATAACGCTCCAAATACTCAGCACCACGGTTTAAAGCTACTCTCCTTTCTCTAGGCTCTACATGCTGCTGATTAAAGAGCTGTCTGTATTGCAAGACAGCTTGGCGTATATTCTGCAATGCCGAACATCGATCTATTATAGAATCTAATGCTTCTCGGCATTCCACTCCATTATCAAATAATCTTGTAATCTTCCACAGCAATAAGATGTCATTAATCCCAAATGAACGACCTGAATCTTCTGTGGTCCTATGTTTTCCAGAAATACACATCGATGAAGAAAGCTGATTTTCACTTTCATTGTCACTGTGACAGCCCAGCTCTTTGTGTGATGGGTCACCAACACACACTCTAATAGGCCTCCCATAGTCGATTCGGAGTTTCAGAAGACAAGCGATAACAGTACCTGTTGTTGTCCTTCCAATCCCCATCTGTAGAACTTCATATCACTAATTAGCCAGCACAAACAGCTACTATATACAACCAGAAAAGTTAAACAAAACTGTGAAGGACTCTTCCGTGATAACTGGCTGAATGAACCTTAAAACAATATTTACCTGGCAGTTAAAAACAAAAGCTGTGTCCTTGGAAGCAGATATAATATTCATGGCCAATGTGTCAAAATCAGAACCCTTGGGAGCTTTTCCATCAGTTATTGGAACACGAGCATATTTGATGGGGAAACCATCTTCTTCAAAGCACCTAAATACCTCCCTAGGGGTCTGAACAGCTGGCAGGCTCACATGTTCCCAAGCATCCGATATTTGTCCATCATCAGTTTCATGGATAACCATTATAGCACCTTGATAACGTTCAGCTTCTCGCAAAATATCATCTTTCAGCCTAGCTTCCATGCGCTCAACTCTTTCACAATCAATCCCCTTCAAAGACATTCTAGCACATTAGCATCTCAAGGGAATTGTTTAGATAGTATACTGCCTCAGAAAATATCGAATAATATATTCTTCTAACGTACACTGGAAAGGAGAACCAGTACAACGAGAAAATTTTGAAACAATAAAGTTATAATTCAAACAGATTTTTAAATAAGAATAATAATATAACAACAGACTTCTTCTAAGAGGAGCTGCAGAGACCAACTTGTTTTTCATTTTATTAAAAAATATTTACTGTTATAGCAGAATCAGATGGTTTTCCCAGAAGATGAATGTCGAGAGCAGAGCTGGGACACATTCATCCTACAACCCCACTTGAAAACAGAAATAAGGTGTTACAATGTAATGAGTGCATCTATCCATGGTTTACAATCCAAATTAGCAAGAAGATCAACGTTAAAGCTGATAAAACCATTAGATCATCAATGACAATGAAGTAGCACAAACAGCACGCAGCACAGGAAGATGGGACCAATCTTCTACACATTCCGGAGTATGTTAAAATCCTTCCTTTAGAGGTAAGATGGAAGAGAGGGATAAGCCTAACAATATTCATCGTCATTAATGAGCTACTTAACTGTACAAAGAGGTTACTCCAAAAATGCAAGCTAAGTAGTCAGCAACCCAGGTTACAAACAACTTTGATGAAGATTGCAACAGCTCAACTGAACAGCATTTTTCGCTCTTCACAGTCGCAATAAAGGATTTTTGTTACCAATATCTCAAAGTAAAATGTTTAAAATACTGATATTGCTTCGATCCTAACAAACGAGAAAAATCAAGGTGATGCTGCCGCAGGTCCCAAGGTTCAGAGTGAGGATATTTACAACTACAATCTTAATCACATTTTGCAGCTCAATCTCCAGCCAGTATTCCAAGCAATTTCTATCTATGCATCCTCCAAGATTATTGTTGACAATTAAAAGAAGAAATACATATGTTCAGGTTAAGGTTGTTGTACAACCAATCCAATGTCGACAAGGAACTTTCATCATTAGAGGTACAGCCTAAAACAAAAAGAATATGGAAATTCTATTATAAAGGGACATCATGGTTTCCATGGCTCTGCCTATTCTCTTATACGGAAGCTGATGTGTCTCCAATTTCTCTCAATCTATTTGAGATTGGGTTAATGTCTGCTTCATGAGAGCATTTTCTCTCAGATAGAAAAGGAAGCCATGCATGGCATGGCTTTTCTCAAGGACCGTTTTTACGTCAATCTTTTTTTTCTTTTTCTCCATTCACTACTCTTGTTTGAAGAGGATATTGAGGAAAATGGAGATAACAAGCAATATGTCAATTTATTACATTAGGTTTAATGTGCAAGGCCAAAAAAAATGTTGTTGTTTTGCAGGTCTGCTAGTTCAGAAATCATTGAATATGATGTTATACCGTGTATTCCAGCATATTTTTGTACGGCCTTTCAACTTCACGAAGAACAAATGGTTTTCCATTGATGTAAACAACAGGTTCTTCTCTCATATTGTGCCAGAATACTGGACGGCCACCTTTAGAGCTTCCAATCCTTTGAATGACTGAACGAATTCCATCAATAGTTGGATTAGCAACACCATAAACTGGAAATCCAGGAATTTCACGGAAGTTAGGAGCACCCTCCAGTCTTTCTGGTAAAGAAGGATGTTGACAACCAGGACAGTGGTCACTTTTAAGAACTGTTTGACTACCAAGAACCTCTCCATTCCTTAAAGCAGCAACTTGACTCATCTCTAAAGGGCGACCATCAGCGGATACAGCACTCTTTGCTAGAGCTGGTTTCAGATTGGCATAACCAAGCGCCCCCATCGGGTCTCTCCTCAGCAATCTGCAGACGACATCACACGCAGTCTAACATGATTTTGATATTTTATGAATCATTTTCTGTACCAAATTCTAAAAAATACTTTGCAGCAAGATCTTTTTAATTTCAAGGTAGAACTGACATTAGAAAAAACCAGATTCCGTAAAATTTAAAGCAATAAGCAACACAGGTCCCTCAGAGGAGACCCATGAAATCATTCTCATCTTGCCATACTCTGCGTAGATGTTTGTCCAACCACGATCAAATGTCCAATCACGCAAGATATTGCTAGTCATAAGTCCTAAAGATTTCTTTTAACCTGTGGATTTCATCAATTTCTAATCTGACATCTTTTTAGTGAACATAGTATATTACTACCCCAAGACCTCAACTATTGTGCTGGCAAACTGAAAGAAATTTGATCAATTCTTTGTGATTTTCATTACATGGGTTGAACTACCTGAAGTTTGTGCTGATATAGCTTTTATTGTCTAGGCAACTAAATATATACATTTCACTAAAGCATCAAAACCATATTTTAAACACAGTGTCTCCTAGAAAAATAGTGGTAATGTGATTGCATTTGCCGAAGAACAATAAGTAGCTTGTATATATACAATGTTCAGGATGCTTACATAAGGAGATTCAGGAGAGATTACCAAGAAAAGATTCTTACATTAATGTAATTGAAAGAGCTCATAGCATCATATTGACACTTATAATATCTGCAAACTTCAACATTACCTGCGCAGTATGCTATATAGCTCTGGTCTAGCTCTCATCCACTCAGTGAAACTGCATTTACCAGGAGATATAGGATGAAGAGCTTCTCTTTCTGTATGGAGATATACTGCAAAGCAAATAAGGAAATAATATCTCTCCAAGTACTCCACAAAAAAGGAAAGAGATGCTTCCCTCTTCATTTCATCAGCTTGACACAAAATACTACTTCGATAACAAGCAATAGCTTCACGTAGATTCTGTAATAAAAAACGACAAAATGGTGGTACAAAGAGGTATTAGTATTATCTCAAGTATTTATTCCAACTAGAACTGAACAAAGTACCCCACGCGAGTATTGAGACTAGTACCTGCATAGAGGCACATTTGTCAATGACTTTATCAACCTGTCTTTTGCCTTCAACACCACCCTTAAGGCACATCATTAGTCAATATAAATTCAAAAGATAAATACCTTTTAGTTGAAATACTGTGGCCTTAGGAACAAGCTGTTATCTGTACCTCTAGAACTCTAATAAGGCTTCTAATGACTGCATATTCTCCCCGACGGATAGATTCCTCTGTATTTGGTAAATCGGGAGTAATAGTAGAACAGCAATCAGAAACTTTTCCCATGGAATTGCTTCGTGGAATACCTATACATGGATATATCAGATACAAAAGAAAGATACATATATATATATATATTCTACCAATAGAGAAGCTATTAAAGGTGAAAGATATGTGTATGCGTCCATTGATTCCCTTATCCCAAAGAATACAAGAACCAGTGCACACAGACAGCAAAGTACTGAGGGTTCAGTATCATTAAATTTATGGGTAAATTACAATAGGCTCCCATAAGGTTTGCGTTGATTACAAACATCCCTCATTGTTTGACAAATTGCAAATACCCCCTAAAGTTACAAATACCCTAATAAATATCCCCATACAATTAGGGGTGTAAATGAGTCAAGCTCGACCATTTTTGGTGAGCTCAAGCTCAAGCCTGACGAACTCTTATATATTGAGCTCAAGCTCGAACTCCTACCAAAATTGTTATATTTTTTTAATAAAATTATATTGTTATAAATAAATACTATTAAATATTATTATATTAACTGTAATGAAATATTAAATATATGGTATAATATTTTGATTTATTGTTATAAATATAAACTATTAATTAGTTTAGTAGTATATAATTAGTAAAAATACAGAAAATATATATACATCAAATTTAATAAAATACTTGCATATAATTTTGTATAGTATTAATATTAATAAGAAATAAATATAAGTTATTTTTAAAAGTTCTTGATCTTATTATATTAAAAAAAAAGTTTAAGAGACGAATTTTTTAAACCAAAGTACAAACATAGTGATTGATCTTATTATATATATAATAAAATAACAATAAAAATAATTAAAATTGTTCAACCATCATCATCATCATCATCATCGTTGTTATTACTATTATTACTGTTATTATTATTATGATGATGATGATGATGTTTAGATTAATTCATGGGAACCACAAAATTTTGACATAAATTTATAAGTAATAAAATACAGATGGCATACTATGCACATTGATATAAATATAAAACTCACAAATAGATCTAAAAAATTATAAGTTAATTGTTAGAATTTGACAATTTTAAAAAGTATAAGAGATTAAAAATGGATATTAAAATATAACATAAAATTTATATGTGTCACATTAAATAATTATTTTAAAAAGAATATCAAAACTTACTAAATGCTGATTAAGCTTGATTTTGTATAAAGATTAAATGTTATATAAAAGTACCATTGTTTATTATTATCTAAAATCAAAATATATGATATTGATTAATATATATGGTCAATTTTGAGTATAAAGTTGATAAAGTATTGAATATAAAATTAAACATATAAAAATTTTAAAAATAAAAATATTTATGAAAAAAATAAAGAAAAATGGAAAAAGCCTGCTCGCGAGGTTATGAACAGAGTATATAGAGCTCGAGCTCGAGCTTGAGCTCAACTGGCTCGACTCAAGCTCGAAAAACTCGAGCTCAACTTGAGCTTAAAATAGCTCCTTGAGCAGGCTAGACTCATGTGCCACCCCTACATAGAATGCGCTGTCACAAGGGGGTATTTGTAATTTTTAATTGTAGCTATGGCAAACTTCAGAGAAGCCCGTTATAATTTATCCTAAATTGATAACATTTTCCTAGTAGAGCTATGATTTCATTCTAAGAATCTGACCTATGATATGTTCTTAAATCTCATCTTAACATCTTTAGAAGGCCTTCGGGTTCTTATTTACTAATCCCAGCTCGCAGGAGGGAATTCAAGACAGAATCTGGACATAATAGAACATGGTACAATTCCGATTCTAACATTCAGCAATAGAAAATTCAGTAATGTTTTCAGCAAATTTCAACATAATTCAGTAATTTAAGCAAATTTCAAGATTTGACACATTTTAAGAATTGCAACAACAATTCTGCAAAAGAAATCAAGAAAATGGAAAAAAGAAAACAAGAAACAGAAATTCAGCCCCTAAAGGTACTGCATTCTTCGCAAGGAAAGTGTAAATAATGAAATATGATTAAAAAAATAGATCACGTTTGATTAACTTATCTGTTAGCTTAGTTTGTTATTGGTTGTGTAACAGTGAGGATTAGCAGTTAACTGGGAAATATATAAAAAGCTAAAACAGACAAAAAGATCAGTTCTTTTATGCTAGTAAAATCAAATGCTCTTACTTCTCTCAGTTCTCTCTTTATCAGGATCTCCCCCCCATGAATACTCTGTTAAACTGAAACTTACTAGCTGGAACTGAACCAAGTGTGTTAGAATCATTCAATTCTCAGACAGAATACCAATCAGATCAATTATGATACACCAACTCTTTGAAGAATGGAAATGAAAGTCTAAGAAGAAACTGAAGAATTTCGAAATGGGCTCATTCTTGTGGTGCAAAATGTAAATCAGCGAAAAATTCAAGCTGTTTCAACAGGAACCCAGTGAAGCTGCTTTCATGCCTATAAATCCAACGAGAAGGTGTCATGCATCGAACAGAAGTGGTGTTGCACGATGACTGAACCAAAACTTCCGCCCTTGATTCAGAAAGGGAACAAATGGTATTTGACTGATGGGTGCGAAGCATTTCTTTAACAAATTCTAAATTGATCAATGTTAAGGTTTTAATTGTCGGGACTTCTGCATTTATTGAATACATGGATTGAAGTGAAACTCTGAAGGTGATCACTGTTTCCAGTTTTCTGAAAGCAATGGTTTGAGTTCGAGTTTCTAACTTCTAAAAGTAATTCAAGAAATGGCTTGAAAGCACATGTGGCGGTACTGCTGCCACCCTGGAGCCACCCATAGCAATAACAAGTCAATATCCCATGTTCCCACAGTTACAGGATTGAATATTTTAAAGCAGCAAAATGAAACCATAGGCACAAGAAAATCGTGATGGGTCTGGAAGAAGGACGAAAATGCTTGTTCTTGAAATCAACTCAATTTCTCAAGGCTGAAATGAAAAGATTTCAGTTTGTACTCTTAGATCCTTGGAACAAGGATCATTTCAGGAGGAAATAGAGTAAGGATCTCGTTCTCCACAAGAGAAGTGTAACTAGCTAAATACAAATCAGAAAATAAAAAATTACGTTTGATTAACACAACTGTTTAGTTAATCAGCCAGCAGTGTGTAATAATTAGAATTAGCAGATAACCGAAATACATAAAAGGCTGTAACAGAAGCAAACTGACTGGTTTTGTATGCTAGTAAAATCAATTTGTTCCTGATTCCTTTTGTTCTCTCCTTGAATGTCTCTCGCTCTTTTTCTCTATCAACCCTCAGTTATGGAATCTGAAATTATGATTCTAGATACAGGGAAAAGAAAAGAAAAAAGAACAAGAAAAAGGGAGACAACGATGTAGTACGAAAGCTGAAGCCTCGGAAAATAAAAGAGAAGGAAGAATGAAGATAAGAGACACAACTACAAAAGGAAGAGAGGAAGCTGAATGGTGTGTCCATCAATAACAGTGTGGACCTAGGTCTACTGAGATAGTCTAAACTAGTCCCAAATCACATTGATCCTGATCCAGAAGGACCAGATCATGGAAGGACACCATGAATTGAGTTTGAAATCTAAGCATGCTCATGCTCTTACAAGCTTATTTTTAATTCAAAAGGGAATGTCAAGTCGAAATAAAAATGCTGATCACAAATTAGTTCTTTCTCCCATGAATTTCTGGGTTACGAGAAAAGTAAATTAGAGATGCATGTGGTAGGCGAAAACATGAAGCATATCTTAAGTCAGATCAGGATATAAAGCAATAAAAGATCACCTGAAGCTCCAATTCGGTTAATATAAATGAGTGTAGCAATCACCATCCCTGTAGTTGTTCTTCCACGCCCCATTTGGCAATTAAACACAATCTCTGTCCTTACATTTGCTTGAGAAATTTTACGAACCTAAACAATGGAGAATGTGGAGAACAATGTAATATTGACATCTCCAGCATGTTAATGACCCAAGTTCAATATCATCTTTACAAAGAATAAATTATTACGCAATTACATACATCATAATACTAGCTGGCGGGAACCTCTTTAAATACTAGAAAACGCTCTCACCCCAAGTTTTCAATTTGAGGTTGAGGATGCATATCAGACAGGCAACTTATATTACACATTCCGTAGCTGCATTTTTGTTGGTTCCATGCTGGATTACATGAATTTGGAAGAGTTATTGGAGATTTCTCTCATGAGGTTGTAGCTTAGTTGTTTGTACATAATTTTACTTATATTATTTTTGTTTCCATTGTGGAAAGGAAACAGTTTCTAATTTCAATGCTTTAGGCCTAAAGACACTTTCAAATGATAAGCCTTGCCCGCATTCACTTATAAATAAGCCCATTTGAATTTGGGCGAAGCATTAGGTGAGTTGAAAATATGAAAATCTAAAGCATTTATATCCTTTTACCTTCATAAATGATGTTTAAATCCCAAAATTCTCATTTTATGTACATTGAAAGAGTATATTTGGAATGTAACGTACGTGAATAACCATTGCACACAAAAAGAGCATCACGCGATCTATGTTGTATGGAATAATAGGATGGGTAGGCTGATCTATGTTTCAAGCAAATACATTGGATCTTCTAGAATGACATGCAGCTGAAATTTGGTGATTGCGGGGATCCACGGACAAGTATCCACATTAATTTCTCATAAAAGATATACGGGCATCCAAATGCAAACAACAAGTTAAAAGCTTGTATCATATTTTTTATCCACTTTTTGCATTTGACGTTGCTTCTCATTTCAGATGAAATAGCATGGGGGCCTAGGCCAAATGACATTGATGGGCTTCAGAACAGAGTGCAAGCCACATGACTCTTGGGGCAATGGCATTATGCATCAGGTAAGAAAAACGTAGCAATGTTCCAAAACATATAGCACTGAGCATGCTGAATATTACAAGTGATTCTAAGGACACCAGCAATGAAGTTTTAAATTCATCTAGACTTCAAAATGAGAGACTAACCAGAATATCAAAATCCTGCTCTTTAGGAGACTTCTCATCCGTTATAGGAACACGTTCATAGTCAACAAGGTACTGATGTGTCAATTCCTCATACACCTAGCTTGGAGAAGAAATTAGGATATGATAAGCAAACGCTTCATATTTCTAATTTTAAAAGGTATGGGTACCTGTAGTGGTGTTTTCACGGAGTCATGTGAAACTGGTTCCCACTGATCCACCATCTGACCATCTGGCAGTTCATCAGTCACAAGGATTTTATTTCCATATCTGTTGATTCAGATTATGTAAAATGAATTTGTACCAGAGTGAGCAGTGACCGAAAGAACAACAAAAAGAAGACAACAGGACAAATAAATCTAAAAAGGATAACAAACAAAGAAATGCAGAATACCTCGCAGCTTCCATGAGGACATCTTCTTTCAGTCTATCTTCCATTTGCTCTAATCTAGCCCTGTTAATACCCTACTTTTATTTGAAAAACAAATACTGATGAAGAGGCTGAATATGGAAATGCAAAATCAAACTTGACGAGATTATATGAAGAAAACATAGCAAGATAATATCCAAAACTCTAGATACAGCCAGTTAAGCTTAGATAAAGATGTCATCTTAGAATGAGGAAGGCAGCAAGTAGGAACCTATTTCTGTTTTTGATTTCAATAAAACCATGTTAGAGAATGTCCTACATATGCTGTGCAGAAAGGTATAGGTTGCCGTAGGATGCATAATACCAAATCGTAATAACTACGGATTGACAAGAAGCAAACATGAGAGATTATGGGATGATAGAGGAAAAAAATTGCAGGCTTTATGCTGACTTGACTGAACGAACGAATTCCTAGATTTTTAAACTGACACCACAGAAACGAGCTGTCATTGTCTTCTCCAGGTCCAGGTTACTGCCATGTTTATAAGGACCAATGTATGATGAGCATTTTGAAACATAGAGATCAATGCAATGGATGCTATATTCCTAAAAGACCATGAAGCTACCGACAACCAGTAATATGCACCAGCGGAGGAAAAAAAAAAAGAATGGGTAAGAACAGCGAGGAATATGAAAGATAGTGCAACAGTAAAATGGAAATATGAAAGGAAGAATCAACCTAAATGCCTTTCGATGAGGAAATCACAAGGAAGCAGGAAGTCTAACTACAGCCATATCCACATTTTAATCTAGTTCTTCCTAAATTTTCTTGCTACTGATAGAACACATATTTACAGTATCCTAATTAAGCAGTTCCATTCATATCTAGGAAGAAAAGATAAGAAAAATAATCCTCATGTAACCTGCATAGCTACAAGAAAATGCAAAAGTAAAAGAGATAAGGCAAGATTTCAGGGATCACACACCGTATATTCAAGATTAGAAAAGGGCTGCTCCACATCGCGCAGAACAAAAGGTCGACTGTTAATGTAAACCACCTGTTTCATTTACACAGGAACCAATAAATGAAATGGAAAGCTCCGACAAGTCTTTTACGAATAACTCAATAATACAGCTGACTTCCACTTCCAGCATGCAAGATGCGACAGCTTGATCAATAAACAAGAAGTATTATCTAATGCCTCATTTTTCATGCTTGTCAACACAAGCATTGGTGTTAAAGGCATAATCATGATAAGAAAATATCCAGAGGAAGATAATGGTTCCAAAACTACAAAATAATGTCAATCATGATCTTCCTACAATAGCATCTCTTAGGAACATTTGAACTACTACAATACTTCACTTTACAGCAATCACAGGGTGTCTGTATGTTTTGTATCCCTTAACTCTTCATATGTACAAACTAAGACATGGCTGTAGCATCTAAGGAATTCGATTGAGTAATTATTGTCATTCCATAATCCTTGAATTCTGAATGCCTGACAAAACAAAAATACAACTTCTGACAAAATAATAAATTAATAATATTTAAAAATACGTCTCATCTTAATATGTGAGGTTTTGTCCCATTGTGACAAGGATTGGTTACCCATTTTATGTCAATAGTCACTAAAATACGAAGATATAAAAAAGCAAAATAAGTGGAATCTTATGGCCAATATCCTTTTCCATGATTGGCGAAACCATACTTTTAACATTATTAGGCCCATTATATTATTATTATTATTATTATTATTGTTATTATTATTATTATTGTTATTATTATTATTATTGTTATTATTATTATTAATTATTATTATTGTTATATTTATTAATTATTATTATTATTATTACTGTTGTTAGTACTACTACTACTACTATTATTATTATTATGACATGTTTCATTGCACCCTCTACCCCCCATCTATCAAACCCACTAACTCAACCCTCACCATCATGGAAAAATAAGCACTAACAAGTCAAGCAGCAAGAAGATTCTTGAATAGAAGTCTCACGTCATGCGCCTTTAATATGTCTGGAGATCGACGGAAACATATGACCCAAGCATATGAAAATTAAAAAATTTAAAACTTAACAAATTTCAAAGGTAAACTATAGCTACCTCCCCTAATGTTTGGCATAATTACGAATATCCCTCGTTGTTAGAAAAATTACAAATACCCCCCCTCAAATGGAAAATAATTAATCTCCTAGATGGTGAAGTGGACATTACTATTTTACCCTTCCTAAAATCTTTTAAAAAATAAAAAGAATAAATTATAAAAAAATATTGAGGATGGTTAAAAAATAACCAATAAGAAATATTAATCCATAAAAAAATTTTAGAAAATTCTAAACAAAATATATAAAATTTTAATTTATAATCCAAAAGGACATTTTGGTCAATCACCCCAAAATTTGGATGGAGCCCTAACAGAAAGACTAGTTATACAAACGTTAAAATTATGGGGTATTTGTAATTTTTCAACAATATGGATGTATTTATAATAATGCCAAACCTTAGGGGAGGTGGCTATTCCAAAATGAGGAAAAATTAGTGTTTTACAGAAAATAAGTGATATCAAATATTTCAGCTACTTTTGGCATCGTTATTGGTTTATGGAAACCCACAGCAAGTGAAGAGGACAAACTGAGAAGATAGAAATGGAATATGCATACAATTGCTAGGAGCAGCCTAACTAAGGTTGTTCACCTCTCTTGTGTTTAATGGAATGTACCACCATATTAATTGTTTCAATGAAAACAAAGTAATTATTCTTAACGTACATTAAGAAGGATGAAACTATACTGTAGCCACAGCTTCTTCAACAAATAAAATTTTTTGTTAGATTCCTTCCACAAATGAAATAGTTTTGGAACAATACTTATATTAGGTGTTAGAAGGTTAAGAAGTACCAGACAAACATGCACACCTTAGGGAACAGATTCTGGATGCCACATGGTCTGCCCATCACCCAATGTCCAAACTCGTGCAAAACTCATGGTGTAATAAAAAATAGGATTCTGGCCATTAGTTTACATTTCACATCTTCAAGCTTATTATATTTGTACTTAACATCCAATAGGAAAATCAATAATCAAGTTGGCCAATTTTGGACTTGTCTAATTGCATCCTCTCCCAACTAACCCCCTTCCTGACTCTGAAGCATCATGGAAAATAGGCATCAAAATCTTACTATCTATACAAGTTCAAAACCAATGTCCTTAAATGGAAAGCATAAGAATGATGCAGATTTGGCAGCTGTAGAGATTAAGGAAACATATGACAGAAGTGGACTAAAATTCAAAGTTTACCATTTCATAAACCTGGAAATTGGGAAATTAGTATTTCCACAAAAATAAGTGAAAAAATCAAATACTTTAAGCTACTTGTGGCATAGATATCACTCAGAGTTCCGTTAATGGGAAGCCCTAGAGGATAATATGACCAAGTGAGATGATAGAAATAGAATTCCTAGTGGGATTATATTTAAGATATTATCCGCTTTTTAGCGATATCGCTAATGCTGGCCAAATGGGGTCCAAGAAATCAGTAGAGGCTTATAGTTTGTTCCCATTGTACAGGCAGTATATTGGTTTTTCTGTTAATTGTATACGTCAAAGGAGCCACGGCAATATTGTAGAAGTTATTCTTTTTTTATGTACATTAATAACTCTTACAGACAACAAATGCTCAAGCAATAACACTGTGCCAAGCAAGAAGAAAATTAGTTTGAAATTAATCTAATACCTAAACTTTCACTAGGACACAATTTACTATGGGCACAAATAAATTCCACGTGTAGCAACTCCTTTTCATTATCTTAGAAACACGTTCCTGCATGGTTTACTATCAACATAAAGAGCAGAAGACAATCTCATTCAAGAAAATCAATAGGCTTCGAATTCAAAAACGTAGTTCCATTCTTAAGCGTCTGACACTTACTATTGCTAATTCACATTCTTTGAAACATCAATTCATTTAGGAATCTGAGTGCTATGTATATCACATGAAGAAAGGTTTAAAAGATATAGAGGCATATACAAAATGATGGACATTGTAACATCGGAATCAACGCAAGTAGTAATGAATGTTCAAGCAATAACACTGTGTCAAGCACGAAGAAATTAGTGTGAAATCAATCTAATACCTATACTTTCACTAGGACACAATTTACTACGTGCACAAATAAATTCCATGTATAGCAACTCCTTGTCATTATCTTAGAAACAAGTTCCTGCATGGTTTACTATCAACATAAAGAGCAGAAGACAATCTCATTCCAAGAAAATCAATAGCTTTGAATTCAAAAAGGTAGTTCCCTTCTTAAGCATCTGACACTTACTATTGCTAATTCACATTTTTTGAAACATCAAGTTATTTAGGAAGAATCTGAGTGCTATGTATATCACATGAAGAAAGGTTTAAAAGATATTGAGGCATATACAAAATGATGGACATTGGTAACATCAGAATCAAGGCAAGTAGTAATTGTTTACATTGCGATATCATAGTATATATATATAATTGGGTAAAACAAAAAGAGCAGGCAGCACGCATAACTACTCTATATGTTGCAATTAATCACAACAATAGAAGATCTCTAACATGAGCAGAATTGCTTCAGATGATAAAAGGAAGAGACAAAAAAGGAGATTAAAGTTCTATTCAAAGACCAATAGGGAGCTATAGCAGCCATGTTCTTGACAAGTTAAAGATTTATTGTAAATAGAAGCTCACT
The DNA here is from genome assembly GCF_026168435.1 of Sesamum indicum. Classification (NCBI taxonomy): domain Eukaryota; kingdom Viridiplantae; phylum Streptophyta; class Magnoliopsida; order Lamiales; family Pedaliaceae; genus Sesamum; species Sesamum indicum. Next base: position 27,952,754 of record NC_142662.1, read on the forward strand.
GAATTGAATAAATAGGTAACAGTTTACAGGCATGTACATGATTTTAAGAATTCACTATGTTCCTGTCCATATGTAAGGTTAGTATTATGCAAGACAAAAGTAATTAAAGCAACAGTACTATGTAATGAGGTGATTTTTTGGGGAAAAATGATAAAGAGAAGAAAACGGACAAATAATTGAATTTCCTTATTATTTCATTGTGAAATTGACATATTAAAATATAATATTGTTGGACGTTTTCTTCAGAGTTCCAGGAATGAATATAATTTGATCCTGATGCTCAATATGTTTGAAATGTTATCCACGTGGAACACGTGTCATGTTTATCTTTGTGACTATCAGAATACAACGTCATTGCTGGATTTGCAACAAGGATGTAAAAACAAAGCCTAAACCAATAAGTCAAACCGGAGGGAAGCACCCATTGACTTGTGAAAACTTTCGTATTTCTCTCATTCTAGTGCACAAGAAGATTTGGGGAAACAAGAGTGCACCAGGAGTTGGCAACTGTGATTATATTCTCTATCAGACTACAAAAAGATATAGCAATTGCATTATAAATCATTTACTAAAATAATAAATATAGGGCACATAAATGCAAACAAAAATGTTGCAAGCAGAAAAGCAAGTACAACCAAAATTGAAAGAAGAAAGACAAACGAAATCTTAGAACTTGTTAAAGAAGACACAAAGGACCACTTTTATAAATTTAGGAGTTCAACTTTAAAGTCAATGCCCTGTAGGGAAACGGGAACATAGGATTCACACCTACTTCTACAGCAGCTAACCTTTTGAACATTTTACATCTTGTCGTAAAGCTATAAGATATTAATGGGATTTCAAAATAAAAGTGAGATCAAACATGCAATATTCAATTTATCATTGTTCAGTAAGCAAACAAATCTTCTAGTTATTTCACACAACTTTCCAAGATAAGGAATTTGTATTGGCAACTAAAAAGTGAAAATTTACCGGTTCCTCACGAAGGTTTATCCAAAGTACACGAATTTGCTCCCCATTCATGTGAGCTCCAATGTGCTTGAGAACATTTCGGATGCCATCAATAGTTGGAATAGCAACACCATGAACAGGCAATGAATTTGCCTGCCGCATTCAGGGATAAAGAGAGTTGACATAAGCAATAATATGTTAGAAGATTTCAAAATATTGTGGGTGATCTTAAAAATATAACATCGACTGAGAAAAACATGAGTACTTAACACCTCCTTCTAATAATAAACAAGACAGACCATAGTCAAATGAAACACGAAGCAATCACTGCAAAAGAAGTATGAGACAGATAGCTATCAGTAATCTTGAGTTCAAAAATCATGAAACAGAAGCCCCGCGGGGGGGGGGGGGGGGGATGGGATGAAAAGGAAGTAGGAAAATGCATTGGCGCATATTTTTAAAGGAAACAAGACAATAGGAAGGTAATCAGGGTAGCGAAGGAGAAACCTTGCGGTAATTGGGGGCACCGTCAATATGGGGAACCAAGCGTTTGTTGTGGCAGCCAGGAAAATGGTCGCTCTTGAGAATGGTTTTCTTACCGAGCACGGATCCATCTCTTTGTTTTATTACTTGCTCGGGCTCCTTTGGTATCGACATGCTTACCATTAATTGTGCACAGGCGAAGCGGGTTTCTTTTCCTCTATCCTCGATTTACAGCCCGCGCAATTGACCACCAAGAATTTAAGATGCCCAGGCCTTTCACCGATTCCCAAGCACTGGTTTTGTGGGGGAGGGATTCCACTTACCTAATGACCCAACTTGAAGAAGAAACCAAGGAGAGGTTGGATAATTAAGAGTGAGAGTGTAAATAGAAAAGAATTTTTTCTGGCAGCCATTTCCCTTACTTACCTACCTTATAACGGTAGAAATAATAGTCTCAAATAGTAGCAATTAATTCTTCATTCACAATTCAACAACAAAGCGCACATCATAAAACAGGGGGAAAACGAAAGGAGCTTCAGCATCTTGGATCACTTTCCGGATTCTCTCTCTCAGTTAAAGGAGAAAGGTGAAACCCACCCATGTCCCATGTGCATCAGCATTCCGAGTTTCCAACGTGAAAACCGTGCGCTACTACTTGTCGCAGGAACCGCCACCTGCACGAGGCCACAAACTGGCTTCTTAACATAACAGATAGGGAATATGCTTTTCATTGCTTCATTTTACCTTTTCTTTTTTTTTTTTATTATTATTATTTACTGGACTAGTATCTTTTTTTCCCGGTTACGCATACTTGTACCACAGTTCCCTTTTTGCTTTTGAGTTTTGACTATTATATGGCTTTCAACTCAATTATTAGTTTTGATTTTTTCAAAAAAAGAATTGCTCTGATTCTCCATAGATGCATAAAAGTCTACAGGTATTGAATAATAATATCTAAAATCCGCATGTTCATATAAATTTGTCTTTCCCCGGCAAGGGAGTACTTCTTTAGGAGTCATATTTGTGTGTTTATCCAAGGGATCGTGCAGCAGGATACTCTGTGCAAGGTGCAATACTCCGAGACTAGATCATACTTCATAGGCTGTAATTGCTATTGTTAAAACATGTCGGTTGTTTGTTTGAAGTGCCTGACAAAACCCTATGATTTATCCGAACAACATAGAGCTCGGACGACCCAGAATATGAAAAAGAAGAAGCATAAGAAAATAGGAAAACAAAAGAGAGAAGACAACCTTTTCCATCATAACTATATCTGGACAATGTTATAACAGTTCCTAACAAAGAAACAATGCAACTGATGCTCATCAAACCCCAACAGTAGAGCATGCTCGTTATTCTTTCGGCCTTTAACACAAATTCCTAGAACAATGCAGCATTTAACACAAAGTCCTAGAACAACACAACATCCATGTCCATTTTGCCATATATCAAATCAAGTGTCCTAGTGATCCTTGGTCTCAAACTGAGGCATCACGTGATACATCCACATGGCCATGCTCAATGATCAAGTTTCTTGTCGAAGGTAATCCTGCCACAGCACCTACTTCAATGCCACACTCATTTGTTCCTCTTCTGATCATGAAGTATCCATCCTGTCAACCAATAAGTTATTCAATATTAAAAATTGCCTCATATTCAACACAAGAACTGAACAGCAAAGACTAAAAGAAAGGACATAATATTTTCTATCTTCAGTCGTATGATTATGCAGGAGTAATTGCCCAACCAAAAGAGTTCCAACATCCATCTTAAAAGTACAACTGAAGACCCACAATTACAGTGTGTTAACATATGATGGACAAATTTCCTCATTTCAGCTTAAGCGACAAGTAAAGATCTTGAATGTTTCAACAGATTACATACATCACCCCAGCTTCTGTTCCACTGATTTGCTAAAAGCTGCAAGACGAGTAAAAAGTAAGTGTACCATCCAGCTATACTGTCAAATTTGAATCTTAAAGATCTTTAAACGGCCAATAGTTACCCAGTAGTCCTGCCCATCATCATTAGTTCCCCAACCTATTAGCTTAACAGCATGACCTCCCATCTTATCGCCTGTTATGTGCTTGTAAACTCCTGACTTGTAATGAGCAAAATCCTGCAATCAAGGGAGAAAAGGCCAAATTAACTTGCCAAATAATATTCTCGAGTTTAACATAGATTTGAGTTAACAATGAAATTTAAGCTGCCTCAAAGACAAATATTAAAGCAGTAAGGAATCCTGATGAGTAACAAGAATATCAATCAGAATTCTGTATCTTACTCAAAACTGAATAATCAGAAGTTTACATCCCTTTTACCTCGTAGACAGTGAAAGAAACCTCAACTGGTCCATTCATGAAAATTTCTGCCATTATACTATAGGGATCCGAACTAATCCTATATGCATCGACACCAAAGTGCTTTGACTCTTCCCAGAGCATGTTTCCTTTTTTGCATCTCTTCTCGCACACAGGGGTGGGGTATACAGGCTCACAACCCGGGTGGAAGCATCCAATATTATCAAAGTAAGGATCACACTGCCAGAGAGAAACTTCATCAATCTCTAGCATACGCATATGCACATAGTACAAATTCAAATTGATGAACAGCCATGAGGAAGCGGCTATATCTAGGGACTGGCAGTTGTCAATGGAAAACTAACTTTGTTGCATAACAATAGATGCATTTAGTTATCTATACTTGGTCAGTCGACATGTTCTGATGACATTCTAAACAATATGACTCCTGTTTCTTGCAACAGAGAATGCTACCTCTTCAGTCACAACACCAGTATGGACAAAGTATCGCCATGCTGATATGGGATAGCCTCCATCACAACCATCACCACACATAAAGCCGCAGCATGCTAAAAGATCATTGACTGAGAGAGAGATATTCTACAAAACAGAGAATGTATTCAATAGTTATGCTTATGCTTATAATTCTTTTACAAATATAAGTTGTTGACCAAGAATGGAGATTTGAGGTTTATCACTTAACCATGCCAAAGTGAATGCAGAAGCGATCAGACAGAGCCTCAACAGCACCAAAAGCCCAACAAGAACCACAATGTCCCTAACAAGTAGAAACCTGGGTCAGGTAAGAATCTGCATATTCTGTCTGAGAATAAAGAAAGAAAGTGACAGAGAACTGAAGCAAGTTACCTGATCTTTGATTTGAGATGTTTTGAATGAAGACGAATCAGACAGGGAAGGGAGAAGAACAAAAGGCATTAGCACGTATCTGACAGAAAACATAAGAATAAAGATCAGATAACTGACCAAGAATTTTCCCGATTGTGCTGCATTGGGGCCAAACTGTTCGTGCATCAAACTTTTTTGGCAACTTCAGACCTTTTCTGTGAGTAACAACAGGAATTCCCTTCAAATCACCATCTGGGATCGGTTTAACTCCAAGAAGGTGCATAAATTGGCCAACCTGCGGATCAATTATTATCAATGACTTTGTCATGTATATTATTTATTTGTATTTTGTTGGGGGAAAGTGGAGTTAAGTGTTGTCGTGGAAGGTCTATTAGAATAAGTCGATAAGATATCTAATTCTTGGTAAGGTATTTTAGTAGGAACTTACAGTATAGTTGGTAAATCGAGGGTTCATAGCAGCTTTCCATCCGGCTTGAGCATTATCATTAATTAATTCAATAACGGATTCCTGCATGGTGATTTGCTGTTCAACCTGACTACAAAAATGAAAAAGGTACTTCTTTTTGAGTTTGTACAAGTACCTGAAGGATCCTACTGTTAACTTTTAGTTGAAGATCCGTCTTCCCTTCACTGACCTGCAGCACAGGATTTTGGAGCAACTCTGGATACTTGATATAATTATAAATACATGGATTATTTACATCCACCTCCCATGACATTAAAAGTTTTCGCATCCACTCTTCTGAAGTTTGTAATTATTGGAGTACCTCCCTCTCGTGTTATAGTAAAAAATTCTAGTAAGTTTTAGGAGCAAAGTCCCTAAATGATGTAAAGAACATAGATTATCAATTAATAATAAAATCTTTTATATATTTTGAACTTCATATTTTAGATTTTGTTCTCACATTTATTTTGAGCATAGTGTATTTAAAGGGTGACTTCGCTTAATGTTTCCAAAAGTACTCAGTCTTCACAGCAAAAATAGTTTATACTCTTTGTTTAGTAGATGTACATTGAAGTTCAGTTGTGATCTTTTAGTTATTTTTAAAACTTTTGCATTTTAAAAGCTAATTGTTTTGTTACTATACATTTTTTTCATATTTAATCCATGTTCTCTCAAGTAACTGAAAAGGGCGAAAGATTCGGTTTCATTTTTATCTTATAATACGCATTCAAAAAGATGATTTGTGAAATACTTCTCATAAAATTAATCACTGTTATTTAAATCGTCGAAAGTCTTAAAATTAAATTTCCCGTTCTCATATCTTTTTTTAAAATATATAATATTTCATCATGTGCTAAATTAAAATATTTGTGTTTGACTGAAGAGAGTTTCAAAGTTTAAACAGTTCTTTTGAAAGCAGGGCAATGAGAGTTCATCTACAGCTGAAATAGTTAAGAACTGATCCCTTCTTTTAATTCTAGCTAACATCCTGAACAGACCTAGGAAGATAAACAAGAGAAATGAAAAAATATGTTCCAGTAAGAGGGTTGAACACAAAGTTCTCAGGAAACTGAAGCTGAGCATGTTTTAACCTGAACCCCATAAATAAATTGACTTAAATTACATATTATTGCTGCCATATCCGAATCCAAGTTTGGCCTAATTGCACACGAACTATATACTTGGTCTACATTAAACTAAATCGAAGAAATGGTCGAAGAAAACATTTCACCGATTATAGAAGCTCTAAACAGCAAGCGATGTAAGATGCCAGGTGAGTTGGATTTGAACATGGAAGCATGAAAGGCAGTAAACGAGCCGGAAAAAGGGAAAGGACTGTAAACCTGTAGCTGAATCGCGAAGATAACCTCTAGAAGTAGAAGGACGATCAACAAGCAGATTCTAACCCCGGACGTTGCTGCCATTCGTCCCTCGAGATTGACTGCCAAGAGTCGTCTGGGCAAGAAACAGTGAAAGGAGATGTTATCTTAGGCGCATCTATCTATGACGATCAATTATTGGCCTCAACTGACGTCAGGCGTCTTGCATAAAAGGAGAGATAATTACATTATGTTTGTATTAATATTTTGGGTGATTTTGTTTTGAGATATATGTTATCTTCGAATTTATATTTTAATATAATATAAAATATTATAAAATAAGTGGTGTAGGTTTGATATTGAAATTTGGGAGACAGGAGTTACTGTTCATTGTCAAATCATGTTTTTTAATATATATATTTATTAATATATATGTGTATGTATATAGTATTTTGTTTGTTAGTGAAATATAATATATATATATTTATGTTAAGTAATTTTTTTTATTAAGGCATTTCTTTTTATATTTTAAATAATAATTATAATTTTAATGCATAATTAAATACATTGTAGTATTGTCTCCAAAATGATTTTGTTAGACTTTATCTTTGGAATGAAAAAACATAATATATAAAATTTAAATAAAAAATCTAGAATCAAGTATGTATTATTGGTATATTGTCCTCACTTTTCAAATTTCTCAAATATTTCATTGAAATAGGAAAAATTACGAGTACAAAAGATTTAAATGGTTTAAGTTGAAAAAATTTGTAATCAAACGTTAAATGCACTATATAACATGTTGAAAATACATTCATTAGACTTTCATATATGAACTGATAAATTCTAATAGATAATTGAAGTAATAAAAATACGAATTAGGTATATAGTACTGATATATTGTCAGTAGTGTACGTAACTGCTACAATATTTCCGTTTGGTATAAACGTTTTAAATATTTTAACCAAGTAGCATTGATAGTAAATATTAATAAAAAAACATTAAAAAAAAGGAGAGAGAGAGAGAGAAGAAAGAAGGAAGATTAAAGAAAAGAAAGAGAAAAAGCTGCACACGGTGACAGAAAAGAAATAAGAGAGAGAAAAGAAATCTTAAAAAAAGAGAGAATAAAGAAAAGAAAAAATCAAAATTAATTACTGCACCTAGTGAAGGTGTGCAGACACAAAACAAAACATAGGGTTATAGTTTTAGTCCCGAAAAAATCCAGGGACCCCATGTATTAATAAAAATATTTAAAAAACCTTTTCATAAAAAATTAAAGTATCAATTATCTTCATGATATAAAATAAAGTTCTAAAAAATTCCTTCATGCAGAAATTGAATCACACGCGCTTTGATTGCGAATTGACTATGAAGTACATCTATACACCCAAAGTTTTCAGAATTTTAACAGTATTGACCCTTTAATCAAATCCCTTTGCTATTCTTTGATAATCTATCTTTTATGCTCAGAATTAGGCCTAACATGCTTTCCAAATAAATTAAATCCTCATAAATTCATACCTTATTTTGACCGCCTTGTTTTATGGTATTCAAGTTCTCGGTTTTATGGACTTCCTTCAACCACACTACCACAGTAGATGGTTCGCAGGCACTAGGCTCCTTCAGCAACAAACATCACAACCCTATTTCGTTTCGTATCTTAGGGCGTAAAAGAAATTCTAATATAAGGACTTAATATAATTTTTGACAAATAAGTTGAACAGAAGTCTTACTCTTGTTGAAGAAATATATGAAATATTACATAAACATTATATCCTTCGTTGGAGGAGACAACTCTTTAGCCTCTTTATGATAGAGGGTTTGACTCGTCGGGAAAACCCCCATAAGAATTTTGAAAATATAAAGACTCAGAATTCGAAATATTATGCTTTGAAGAGTTGGAGAAATTTCTTATGGGGAAACAAGAATAGGAACGGGAATAGGAACAACACATCCAAAGTGAGGAGAGGTCGCGAAAGACCCAGAATTAGACTAAAATCGGAATTAGAGAAAGGCATGAGTACCTTCAGTAGGATAGTCGATATCAAGACTCTGGAGGTAGAGACTGGCGGCTAGCAGAAGCAATGATGGGGATCGTTAATTTTGAAAGGTGCTTATTTATAGGAAAGAGTGTTGAGATGCACGCCTAGTGAAAATGTAGGAGATGAGGACATGTTTCACATACCAACGAAGATCCATGTTACAAACTGAAGAACGTGACTGTTCATCTTCTCCTAAGGTAAACCAAGGACCCACGCATAAGATACACGAGTTGGGTCTTCGGAGCCCAGATCCGCTCGTTGACCCGAAAAAGCTACCCTTTTTGAACGACTTGATGCTCCACCGTGTTATTAAGAGCAACGAACGCTCAGATGATGACATGTGGCGTATTGTATACCAGGGGTCTATAAATACTTCAAATATAAATCATATGAGGTAATGTACATTTATTTTATTCACCTTTGAACTTGTAGATCGCATATTTCTATCTTGATTTGAACTAATTTGAGCGTCAAAGGGTTTTAACTGGGGATGAACCCGACTAGTCTAACGTACATCAACACGTGTTTATTTCTCATGACCCATTTACGATTTGGGGCGGAAACGTGACGTGCTTGATTTGCCAGAGAGATCGCATATTTCGATGCAAATCACTATAAGTATAAAATATTAGTTAATTCTATATACTTTTTTTTTTAAATAGGAGTGATGAACTATTTTTAATTGAAATAAATTGATTAGAATCATTCCTAACAAACATCAATATCTTGAAATAAATTGATTACAATCATTCTTATCGAATTTTGATATCTAACGAAAACCATTACAACAATCCTGATCAATAATATTGACACATACTATTTAAAGTAGAAACAACACCTACTATTCAATAAATATAACATCCCACGCATAAAATAGGGTTTGAACCATTATCTCTAAAATGGGGCTAGCTAGACCTCATTGGCTAGATAATACTATATGCTGTACGCTATTATTTGATCTATGTCTCCAATTTTTATGCTACTTTGATAGATATCCAAATATATAAACATGTCCATACAACAGTAAACATCTAATTAATTTAATATTTCAAATAATATATTATATTTAATGAGACTTTGTATTTTATTTATTTATATTTTTAATGATACTTATGAGATATTGTAGCGCCCCCTACTCGCTACATCTAATTATTACTATTTCATCCTTTCTTTAATCAGAACTCATTTTATAAGTAATTCTCTTTCAACTCATAAAATAAATTCTAATTTATCAGCATAATATATATACCACAAAAGGTATTAGATATCACCAAAAGTTCAAATTTACCCCCACTAGATGTCCTCATGTACATAACCTCAAGGAATATCATACCGCAACTTAAAATACAAATCCCGACAAAAGACCAGAATATTTAACAACCCAATAATCAAAACTCTGACTTCAGAAGTCACGGCTGACCCACCTAATAAAGACGACGGCACCGCTCAAAGTCCAATGTGGCTCATTAGTGTGACCTATCTCCTGAAAAGTACGTGGCAAGGAATGAGCTGCCTACTCAATAAGTATAGCTGATCAATTTATATATATACACAAACAAAAATTCATGTACATGCAGTCATACCGACAACAGTCATTCATCATACAACAACATCAGATATAAGCAACAATACATACTCACAGCTGTAAATCAATCCACGACATAATATTCATTCGTTATCGTTTATTAGTTAAGGGCCCCACTTACTCTAACTAGAGTACATCAGTCAATGGTCTCGCCGGCCATCATCATATCATATACAGCACAGGATACTCGTTGTGTGATATCCCCACACTCTTTTACTTCAGCTGTGTAGCAATATAGCACAGGACATCACAACATGGTACCCCCACACCACCCCAGTGTGTAGCTAACAAGCACAGGATATTCCCTGCTGCCCCGGAATACCTCGGTACCCTACGCGCCATGGTATCTAGCTTAATTCACATATTTTTCATATCTCGATATCAATCACATTTTCATAAACCATTGACTGTGTTTCCAACTAGGTAAGCATCATCTTTTATTTCCATTCACAATCGTCATTCTATTCCTTATAATAATCACTTTCTCAATAACAACTCCCAATTAGATTTCATCAACAATCAATTATATGATTATCACATAATCATATCCCGCATATCTCTACATTACCATCACACACCACATAGTAACAATTTCACCAATATTCAAATAATCCACAACTAATTATGTAAACAATCAATATACGAAAGCCACGTATAATAATATAAAGCCAAGTCCATGATCGCATCCAAGAAACCAATATATATAATATATACAATACTACACACACACACACACACATATATATATATATATATAAATCCAATTAGCTATACTTACCTTATATCCCAAAATGCTTCTATTTTACGAGGGACTGCTCAACCCTCTACCTTGTCGTCACGTCCTATAATAAATTATAATACGTATAATCAATATATTTAATTTACCAAATAATTCATAAGAATTCACTTAATCAAACCCCTTATATATTTATAACTATCATTTTTAATAACATTCGTAAATTATATTACCATTGAAACCTCATTTTTCTCTTTAATAACATAATATTCCTAAAATATAACTTCCGAAGTATTTCTATGAATTTTCTGTCAATTTACCGTTGCTATACAATTTAATTAAGCAACAATACATAGAATTACATATTTGGTTAATCATTCCAATGGAATTGTAAAAATTAACTATAAGGATAATTAAATCTAACAAATCAAATAATTTAATTGCTCAACTATATCATTTTTATAGCAATTGTGATATTTAATACGATACTAATTTAAATAGTCAAAATCATAAAATACTCCGATTAAATAGTTCACCGCTCAATATAATCAACATTTAATAAATGAACTAATTGAATAATATAATTATATGAATTAATAAAAATTAAAATGCAATTTCTTACCTCTGTTTTTCTTCCTGTTGTCCGAGAGAAAATTGCAATTTCTATAAAGGTGTGTGTGTGCGCATTGCTGTGTGTGTTTTGTGAGTGTGTGTGTTTTTTAAAATGAGATGGAGTAAAGAAGAGGACCCACCGCCTCACTTCAAACTCTCTCTCTCCTCATTCATTATATATATATATATAAATATATTAATTATTTATGTACATAAAACATTATTATTATTTTATATTTAATTAAACTTTTCTTAAAATACCAATTATATCCTTTTCATTTTCTTGATTACTATAATTTGCACCAAATATTATAACGAACTCCAATTTAATCCGTTCAAGTGTTATTATATTCCAAATTCAATCTATAATTTATTTAATAATTAAATTTAAGTTTCTAATAATTACCAATTAGTCTTCTAATTACGTGAAAAATTCTACGGACGTTACATATATATAAATGAGTTATTTGCAAATTTTTTATTATGACGCTTTTTTATTCCAAAGCATAGGTTTAAGTCTACGAATTTCCCAATCCTTCACATTGGTGCCTTATCTTTCTCCACCATTTCCACCATCCGACTCCATTTATTTCCTTTCTCCTCGAGAACAAGAACCAAAAGAATACCGTTTCTTTGCGTCGTCGTTGTCCCCTCAGCCGATGACCTCACACTGCCTCTCCTCATTCCCATGTCATTGTTGTCACGAACTTTTTATTAAATTTGGTGAATGATATTTGTTTGTCTTTAATCAGTAGTTTAGAAAATTAATTTTTTTTTCTAATAACAATACCATTGAAATAATTTTGATCCTTCTTATTTCATGAATTACACTTTTAGTTCTTGAATTTATTAATTTTTAATACAGATGATTCCAATCATTAAATTATCGTCAAACACTAACGAAAATGCATGCATGAAGTGCACGTAAACTTGAAAAATAGAAGAAATAGACTTAAAATTTTAACATATTGCAATCTAATATGCAAGTTACTTAAGTCTAGATTAGTTTATTAAGGGAGGTTATAACCTCGCTTGAATTTATTATTTATTTATGTATCAGTATATGGAACATGAACACGGATATATAACTAATTAACAATAATATGTGTACCATTAATCTTTTGAAACAGTAGTTGAGATACCATCTATCATCTCCCTATTGAATTTACTGCTTTTTTAGTTTTGAGTGGTGTTACATATATGAATGCGTTCTTTACAGTGAAAAACTGCAACTTTTTGAAATTCAACATACTCAAAATAATTTTAAAACACTCCTTTTTTTTTTGGAGTAATAGGAAAACCTGTAAAGAAGAAAAAAAAAGGAATTTGGCCGAAAGGGTAGACGTGGAATAATAGTTGACGTGGCAGGAGATAGGCGAGGTCGGCGCGAGTTTGCCGTGCGCGAGAACGTGTAAGCAAGCGGTGGAGGTATGGCGTGCCACATCGGACTTGCTATAACTACCAACTTACAATCGCAAATCCTGATTTAATTACCGGGAGAGAAGAAGAAGGGCTACTTTTCCGCCTCAAAAATCCTCGGGTGCTGCCTCTCTCGCCATTCAGTTCAAGGTCAGGGCGGAAGGTGCAGCAGGCGATGACATCTTTAAAGCCCGCCCGGGGGGGTTATGCTTATTCCTGTCCACATAAAATTAGCTGTCCACAAAAAAGACATCCAGGTCGCACTTGGTTTGCAGCGAGTCATTCTTCTCGCAAATCCAAACTCAAAAGTATTTTGTACAGGAAAAACCTTCTAACTCCCGGTCCGCCATTTATGGACCTCATTAGCTCAATCAACAAGTCCCCAAGATCATCTCTGTTTCATCATATCGGCGATCTTGATTCGATCTCCCAATCACACCAGACAAACAGTTACCACGTTCACCCTCTACTCAAGCAAGATCAGGCTATGGAGGAGGAGGAGGAGGAAGAATATATTAATTCTCAAAAACTTGATCAATGGGTCAGAGATTCTGCAGTTGAGGTGACTACATAATTTCTGTAAGAATTAAATTTATCTTTTTCCTTCTCCTTAGTTTTATTTTCCATATTCCATCCGCACGACGACCTATGTAATATCACTTCCACGTACTTGCATTGTTCACCACGCCACAAAGGTTTGACCGACCTAACCTCGTCTATGCGCTTCCACTGTTTGCAGATTGTTCATAATCTTGATGAAGCCCCTTTTCTTGTCCACATCTACTGTAATGGCAACGGTACTAATGGAGACGGATCTACACCAAAGATGAGGATTAAAACGGTTAAAGAAAAGGCTATAGCAGATAACTGGCCCATGATTCAAGAAAAATGGAGAGGAGGACGCGGCATCCCAAATGGTGTTATCTTAGTGGAAGAACTTACGACTCCATTAGGTGAACCAGAAACCTCCGAAGAAATTGTAGAAAAATTGGATTTGAATAATCAACCATGCTCTTCAACAAAATTGTGGGGGATACTCATCCAAGGAAAAGGAAAAAGCTGTACAGCCTGTTACCTTCTTAAGACTAGTCAGGTTCAGTGTGTCGCGGGATTATGCACGCATTTTTGTTTGTTGAGGGTTGAGTGTTTAGTAGAACATGCAGATATTCAACTTAAGAAGGCCTGGCTGCAAATGGGTTAATTTCCTTCAGTAGGACCACTTTGTGGACTCTATGTTGTATAGATGGTCAACAAAATACATCTCGAATTGCATATGGATTTTCATCCACAATTTTAAGGGCCTGAGAGCGAGCGATATTATTGGTCACTAACTCTTAACAATTAAGGGCTTTGTCCCAAGACCAATTCCATAACTTCGCCAAAGTTGTCCATTCCTCGAGATTGTGTCTAGGGTGGCAAATGAGTCGAGCTAGTCCGTGAGTTTGAAAAATTCAAGTTCGAGCTCGAGCTCGAGCTCAAAAAAGGCTGTTCATCGGCTCGCGAGCTGGTGAATATTTTTTATTTTTTTTATATTTTATTTTTGAATTCTTTATATATTTAATTTTATATTTAATATTTAATCAGTTTTATAATCAAAATTGACCACATATTATAATTATTAATCAATATTATACATTTTATTTTAGATAATAATAAATTATGATACTTTTATTTATACATTAAATCTTTATACAAAAATAAATTTAATCAACAACTTAGTAAATTATAATATTTTTTATAATTAAAATTATTGTTTAATATTATATATAGAACTTTATGTTATATTTTAATATATATTTGTATTACGTTAACATTTTTTAAATTGATAAGTAATTGACTTATGATTTTTTATTATTTATAAATTTATGTCAAAATTTAGTAATTCCTATGAATTAATCTAAAAATCATAATAATAACAACAACAACAACAATAATAATAATGATGATGATGATGGTTGAACAATTTTAATTATTATTTTATTATATATAATGAGATTAAAAAGTTTAATCAATAATTACGATATCTTAAAATTCGAACACCTGATTCATACGAAATTTAAATATATACAAGACTGTGTCCATTAGATCATATCAGACGGTATAATTTAAAATCACATGGCTTAATTCAACGATACACCGTCTTGAATGATTATATTTATGTTCCGAATACGATATCTCGACATCTGTATATCCAATAAGTCTAAAATTTTACCAAATGTATTTTTTTGTAAGTTTTATCATATATAACGGTTTGATCTGAATTTTGATGGTCCGATTAACCCATGTTGTTCAACAATGTAAGATGATAATTACATCAATGTTATACTAATATTTATAAATATATAAATTTTGCAGATTGTGAATATATATTAATTTCAACTATATCTATGTAAAAAGTTTATGATTTGATCTCATAATTTAAAATAATAATAATAATAATAATATTTTTTGATACCATATAGCCATGACTGAAGGTCATGGAGGATCGAAGAAAAATCATGAAAATTTAAATCCAGCCATGAGGCGGTAGGAAGAACCGACCATGTAGGCGAAATGCACAACAGTAAAAAGATAAATCCGACCATGTAGGCGGTAGGGAAAACTGTCCATTTAGGTGGAATGCATAAAAAAGAATATTTTTTATTATGATAAATATAAAGAGAAACGAATAACATAAGGAAAGACTAAGTTGGGAACCTTTTACATTGATTTAAACTAATAGGTATGAATTTTGGTCAGAAAATACCACACTAAAGCCCAAAAATTAGCGCCAAAAAACGGCAAAACCAGGCAGTAATGGCAAGGCCGACCTCATTCATACCCATAGTTTAAGCCGACGACCCAGGGAGCCTTATCATTAAGTTCCTTCAATTTCTCCTTATCTTTATTAGTAATGAAAAATACTCTTTATATATATATATATATACATCTATATAACCATGCTATCTCTATTATAGTTGAATAATTCAGCAGCAACAATTTAACCTTGCATTAGGCTAACAAAAAACAGAAACAAGAATGAAAATAACAAATGCAAAAGTTAAATAAGAAAACTTACAGGTGGTTTGTAACTCTTCTTATGCCAAATGAAACTTTTTATAACTAAGGAAAGAGAAAGAAATTACAAGTGCAAGTGCCTCAGCTTCAATACATGAAGGCTTCCGAGGAATCTGTAAAAAGGGGGGAGAAGGTTATATTTATAACCAGTGGGTTCGGACTTGAAATCAATTTTTCACGTCCGCATGGCTTTCATCTGTCAAGTGTCATCTCATTGTCGACACGTGTCATTTGGTCAATTCTGTTGACTTGCTCTGCTGTCACTTCATTTCTTCATAAATCTGGAGAAGCTACTTCCTTCTGATTCTGATCCCGATTGCTTGTGATCCTCTTTGTCTTCAGATGATTCTGAAATGTCCATTTTTTATTTTCCTTTTAATGTCTCCCGGATTCCTTTAAATAGATTATCAAGAAATTCTTCTTGAGAAAATTCTTCAAATGGATTTTGAGCTTCCCCAGCTAGACTAGAAAATTTATTTTCTCCATTTTTACTTGAGGTCTCCATGGGAGAAGCAATTCCTGAAAGATTCTTTTTCAAATCATTCTGCATTTGCTTGAGGTATTCCTCAATCATTTGGTCTTTCGTGATTACCCATTTTCTTATTCAGAATTCTTTAGGAGATACGCTCAAAAGGATTGGGTGTTTGATTTTCTTCTTTTTCTGTAAGAACTTTATATTCTTGTAATTTTTCCTCCATCTCATTGATGATTTCTTGACCATAGTATTTCTTGGTCTCGGGATCAATTTGCATTAATTTGTTCCAAAAATTTGAACAAAACCTTCGAGAACAGTCCCAGTAAACATACATGGTTTTTTATAAAAAGCCTACAAAGAAAACATACATGGTTTTTAAAAATTTGTCTAACTTAATTTAATAAATATATTAATTGAAAACATTGAATTTGTACAATCTTGTAACAAATTTAATAAAATAGGTTCATTGAGTTCTAAAATTATTAATTAATTTTGTATGTAATCTATTATTTAGATTTAATTAAAATCCAAATATTTTATCTATATATTTATATATCTTGTCTACATTTTATATATAAATACATAAAAATATACTATTTTAAGAGTATGAGCATCACATATTTATATTCCTTATAAACAAAAATATAGGTATACAAAAAGTCACTAAAACATTAAATTAGTATACCAATTTTTTTATAAATTTTATTTTATATGTAATAAAAAAATATATAAAGAAAATAGAGACTAAATATATCCAATTAAATTCACGTGGGATTAATAATTATTCTATCTAATTTTTCAGTGAGATAAATAAGTTGATAATTAACAGAAATGATCTAATACTTTTAACTAAAAATAATATAATTAGAAGAGCACAACAAAGATCATTACAATTCGACAATGTGTAATTTATTGAGGAGTACAAGTTTAATTAATTATGTTCAATATAATTCATACTAAATTAATAACTTAGATAAAAAATTAGGTTTGAATAATTTATTTATATTTCATACACATGCGTCTCAATTTATGTAATATTTTAAAAGTTTTGAACCAGTAATTTGGAGAATAATTATTTTTATGCCCGAATTCAATTCAAAATAAAAAAGATATATATGTTTCTAATCTTTTAATGAGTCTTTATAAAGAAGTATTCTATTTTTGACATGAGATCAATGTACTTGGATATGTGGAAGATATGATGCATTTTCTCAAATTACTTTTATAATTTAAACTTTAAAATATGATAAAATTAGATTATATATATTTATTGCATGGGACAAAATCGAACAACTTCTTATATGTATTATAATACTTTATAATATTATGTCAAATATCAACATAATTATTCTAAAGCAAAATGATTTTGATATAAAATAAAATATAGGTAATACAAATTTTGAAAAGAATTGATCTCATAACTTTACTATCATAAATAATTAATTTAATATGTGAATCAATTAGAAATGAATGTCATCTCTCTTGCATTGGATATATTACTCAGTGTTTTTGATTTTTAAACTTCTTGAATTGAAAGGATATTTAATTTTCTTTTCATTTTACTAGGAAAAAAAATCAAGAAAAATGTATATATATAGACAACTTCCAAAAATGACATGTTTTAAAAAATCTACAAGGGTATAGAGGTTGATATTAAAAGCACTAAATGTGATGCATATGGCCCAACCCTAAGAAAAATAAAGAGTTCAAGGCCACCCAACATTTTAATCGCGAGCCCCCCAATAAGTCCCTCAAAGCAGGTACCCTCAAAGCCGTAGACTTCCTGGAGGTTAGGGCTCTCTAGTGGCTAAGAGTTCTCGCTATTTTAATCGCGAGCCCCCCAATAAGTCCCTCAAAGCAGGTACCCTCAAAGCCGTAGACTTCCTGGAGGTTAGGGCTCTCTAGTGGCTAAGAGTTCTCGCTAGTGAAAGGTCTCCCCCAACTCGAAAATAGATATTCAAAAGTAAACCTATATGAAGCCGCATCCTCCGCGCTCCCAACTTATTAAGCGCTAAATTTGTTTCGTCCATCTTGATTTACTTTTATAATATAATTGGGCCCAACAGTCATTTTACGTTTCTTGAACCTCGCTGAAAGAGTCTAACGGTTAAATTATGTTTCTTGAAAGCACGTTATTAGGTCCAACCAACGGATATATTTTGTTTATTGAATCTCACTGTAACACATTGTAAAGCCCAACACATGAATCATTGTCCTTTTTTTGTTTCCTTCTACTTTCAAACTTTCCTTCTGTAGGTCCAAACTTAACCCTGAGACCCAATTAACCAAAATTCTTTTTCACATCTTTTTTCTTTGGTTATAGCTTTTCATATTACAGAATTGATACGGGATGTTTCTGGAAGGTAATTGGACTAGACCCCAACAAAATGTGGAGCTGGTTCGAATTCAAACAAATAAAAAATGGAACTAATGGTGGGTTTTTAAAATTAGGATCCATATGGGTCCATGTATGTCCCAATCCTTAAGAACCCACTCTGGTAAAATATATATGGAAAAATTGCATAAAACCCTCATATGTTTTCAATATTTAGCTAAAAACCCTCTATGTTAAAAGAATAGGCAAAAAAACCCTATGTTTTTCAACATGTTTCATACTCTCCCCTTCCGTTAGATAAACCCTAACGGCGTTAAGTTTTTGCTAAATTGACCGTTATACCCTTTTTATAACAACCATTGATCTTTGAATGTAAAAAAATAAACGGTCCAGACTATAAGTAATTTAAATATATTTTTTATTTATATATATTTATATATACATTATATATAACGTATATATATTATATATACTATTTCTTCAAAATCTTCTCTCTAAGATTTCGGCGTCGTATGAAAGAATTTTCGGCCATGACTTATACCATTAGAATCCTCTCCTCAAGGCGAACATATTGAACTTTCATTGACCGGAGAGACTGGGCTCCGAGCACGATCATCAAAACTTCTTGGCTTCGATTCGTCGTCGTCCGGATGAATTTCGACATGGGACCAAGCTTGCCCATTTCATCAAGTTTTTGCTGAGATCCAAAAAGTTTAAATTTATTTCTACAGTAAAATTTGTCGCCGTCGATTGCCGCTGTTGGGATGAATCATGGACTAAGACTACCACCGTTCGACTCCTCTCGTCGAGAAGATTCCAACGAGACCAATCTTGCCCATTTTTATTACCGTCGACGACTCGTTGGCGTCGAAGAAGATGACGTTGAAGAATAAAAATTATTTAATTTAACAAAATTTAAAAATAATAAAAAAATATTTAGTATAATATTTTATATAAGTTAAAAAATTGGTATAATTTTTAAGTATTTTTATATTTGTTTAGTATATTTTTATAAATAAATACTAAAATATATTTAAATTAAATAGTAATTTAGTAAAGTATTTAATTTAATAAAATTTAAAAATAATAAAAAATATTAAATGTTTAATTTAAATATATATTAATAGTTTTAATAAAATATTTTATATAAGTTAAAAAAGATATAAATTTTAGGTATTTTTATATTTATTTAGTATATTTTATATATAAATATTAAAATATATTTAAATTATATAATAATTTAATTTAATTAATAATATATAATATTGTAAGTGATTTTTTATTTATATTCAAAGAAAATTATTTAATTTAACAAAATTTAGAAAAAGTAAAAAATATTAAATATTTATTTTAAATATATATTAATAATTTTATTATAACATTTTATAAAAGTTAAAAAATCTGATATAATTTTTAGGATTGTTATATTGAGATAGTATATTTTATAAATAAATATTAAAATATATTTAAATTAAATAATAATTTAATTTAATTAATAATATATAATATCATAAGTGATTTTTATTTATATTCAAATAAAAGGGGCAAATTGGAAATTTGCCCACTTAAAATCCTATTTTTGTGTAGTATGTTTGTGAGAAGATGTTAAGGTGTGTATGTATTGGAGGAGAAGGGCATTTTGGACCAGAAAGGCTGAAATAAGGTAAAAAAAAAAGCCCCTACTCTCATTTTCACCCTGTGTACAACACCTTCTGTCAGTTTTGGATTTTTGCAGGGTTTCAAAATTCACAGGTCTTTTATGGCTATTTATTTAATACAGGTAAGTTTTGTGCATAACACAGGGGGTATTATGCAATTTTCCCAATATATATATTTATATTATTAATTTTTCTTCATTTATAAGTTTGTCTTCTCATACCCAATTTACCCTCAGGCCCATGCTTTTTCACTCACATTTTCAAAATGGTACGTAATGTTTATGGGGTGATAATTGAACTGGTACCCGATAGAACTCATGCGGGTTCAGGTTCAAAAAATGGAGAACAGAACAAGTAGCGGGTTCTTAAAATTAGGATATGTCCAGGTCCATAGTGAGACCTAGATCCTAAAAGACCCACCTTGGTAATATATATATATATATATGTATATATTTAATTATTTTAAAACTTTTCTTCACTTATTAGTTTGTCTTCACTTCTCCAAATTGCAATGCGCTAAAGTTTGACCATTAACAAAATATTAGCTTATTTTATTCATTTATTGTTAATTATTTGTTCAACATCAATCAATTATAAAGTCATACCAAAATACTCGACAATGAGGACGATAAAGATGTTATTATCAGTATTGTTTAGATTGTTTTGTTAAAATACCCAACGGTCATATTGCATTTCTTGAACCTTGCTGAAAGAGTCCAACGATTAAATGATGTTTCTTCAAAACACGTTATAAGGCCCAACCAATGGATATATTTTTTTTACTGAATCTTACTGTAACACATTGTAAGGCCCAACACAGGAATCATTGTCCTTTTTTTGTTTCCTTCTATTTTCAAATTTTTCTTCTGTAGGCCCAAACTTAACCCTAAAACTCAATTAACTAAAATTCTTTTTAACATCTTTTTTCTTTGATTATAGCTTTCATATTACAGAATTGGTACGGGATGTTCTCGGGTGGTAATTGGACCAGAACCCGATAGAATTCGGAGTTGGTTCGGATTCCAAAATATAAAAGATGGAACTAATGGTGGGTTCTTAAAATTAGTATCCGCATGGGTCCATGCACGTCCCAATTCTTAAGAACCCACTCAGGTAAAATGTATATATATATATATATATTAATCTTTTTTTTCATTTATGCTTTTTCTCTCTCATTTTAAAAATGGTACGTGATGTTTAGCGGGTTGCAATTAAACTAGAACTCGATAAAACTCAGGTGTGTTCAGGTTCAAAAAATTGGAAACAGAACAAGTAGCTGATTCTTAGGGTTTAGGGTTTAGGGTTTAGGGTTTAGGGTTTAGGGTTTAGGGTTTAGGGTTTAGGGTTTAGGGTTTAGGGTTTAGGGTTTAGGGTTTAGGGTTTAGGGTTTAGGGTTTAGGGTTTAGGGTTTAGGGTTTAGGGTTTAGGGTTTAGGGTTTAGGGTTTAGGGTTTAGGGTTTAGGGTTTAGGGTTTAGGGTTTAGGGTTTAGGGTTTAGGGTTTAGGGTTTAGGGTTTAGGGTTTAGGGTTTAGGGTTTAGGGTTTAGGGTTTAGGGTTTAGGGTTTAGGGTTTAGGGTTTAGGGTTTAGGGTTTAGGGTTTAGGGTTTAGGGTTTAGGGTTTAGGGTTTAGGGTTTAGGGTTTAGGGTTTAGGGTTTAGGGTTTAGGGTTTAGGGTTTAGGGTTTAGGGTTTAGGGTTTAGGGTTTAGGGTTTAGGGTTTAGGGTTTAGGGTTTAGGGTTTAGGGTTTAGGGTTTAGGGTTTAGGGTTTAGGGTTTAGGGTTTAGGGTTTAGGGTTTAGGGTTTAGGGTTTAGGGTTTAGGGTTTAGGGTTTAGGGTTTAGGGTTTAGGGTTTAGGGTTTAGGGTTTAGGGTTTAGGGTTTAGGGTTTAGGGTTTAGGGTTTAGGGTTTAGGGTTTAGGGTTTAGGGTTTAGGGTTTAGGGTTTAGGGTTTAGGGTTTAGGGTTTAGGGTTTAGGGTTTAGGGTTTAGGGTTTAGGGTTTAGGGTTTAGGGTTTAGGGTTTAGGGTTTAGGGTTTAGGGTTTAGGGTTTAGGGTTTAGGGTTTAGGGTTTAGGGTTTAGGGTTTAGGGTTTAGGGTTTAGGGTTTAGGGTTTAGGGTTTAGGGTTTAGGGTTTAGGGTTTAGGGTTTAGGGTTTAGGGTTTAGGGTTTAGGGTTTAGGGTTTAGGGTTTAGGGTTTAGGGTTTAGGGTTTAGGGTTTAGGGTTTAGGGTTTAGGGTTTAGGGTTTAGGGTTTAGGGTTTAGGGTTTAGGGTTTAGGGTTTAGGGTTTAGGGTTTAGGGTTTAGGGTTTAGGGTTTAGGGTTTAGGGTTTAGGGTTTAGGGTTTAGGGTTTAGGGTTTAGGGTTTAGGGTTTAGGGTTTAGGGTTTAGGGTTTAGGGTTTAGGGTTTAGGGTTTAGGGTTTAGGGTTTAGGGTTTAGGGTTTAGGGTTTAGGGTTTAGGGTTTAGGGTTTAGGGTTTAGGGTTTAGGGTTTAGGGTTTAGGGTTTAGGGTTTAGGGTTTAGGGTTTAGGGTTTAGGGTTTAGGGTTTAGGGTTTAGGGTTTAGGGTTTAGGGTTTAGGGTTTAGGGTTTAGGGTTTAGGGTTTAGGGTTTAGGGTTTAGGGTTTAGGGTTTAGGGTTTAGGGTTTAGGGTTTAGGGTTTAGGGTTTAGGGTTTA
The DNA here is from genome assembly GCF_026168435.1 of Sesamum indicum. Classification (NCBI taxonomy): domain Eukaryota; kingdom Viridiplantae; phylum Streptophyta; class Magnoliopsida; order Lamiales; family Pedaliaceae; genus Sesamum; species Sesamum indicum. The sequence continues at coordinate 27,975,710 of NC_142662.1, forward strand.
GGGTTTAGGGTTTAGGGTTTAGGGTTTAGGGTTTAGGGTTTAGGGTTTAGGGTTTAGGGTTTAGGGTTTAGGGTTTAGGGTTTAGGGTTTAGGGTTTAGGGTTTAGGGTTTAGGGTTTAGGGTTTAGGGTTTAGGGTTTAGGGTTTAGGGTTTAGGGTTTAGGGTTTAGGGTTTAGGGTTTAGGGTTTAGGGTTTAGGGTTTAGGGTTTAGGGTTTAGGGTTTAGGGTTTAGGGTTTAGGGTTTAGGGTTTAGGGTTTAGGGTTTAGGGTTTAGGGTTTAGGGTTTAGGGTTTAGGGTTTAGGGTTTAGGGTTTAGGGTTTAGGGTTTAGGGTTTAGGGTTTAGGGTTTAGGGTTTAGGGTTTAGGGTTTAGGGTTTAGGGTTTAGGGTTTAGGGTTTAGGGTTTAGGGTTTAGGGTTTAGGGTTTAGGGTTTAGGGTTTAGGGTTTAGGGTTTAGGGTTTAGGGTTTAGGGTTTAGGGTTTAGGGTTTAGGGTTTAGGGTTTAGGGTTTAGGGTTTAGGGTTTAGGGTTTAGGGTTTAGGGTTTAGGGTTTAGGGTTTAGGGTTTAGGGTTTAGGGTTTAGGGTTTAGGGTTTAGGGTTTAGGGTTTAGGGTTTAGGGTTTAGGGTTTAGGGTTTAGGGTTTAGGGTTTAGGGTTTAGGGTTTAGGGTTTAGGGTTTAGGGTTTAGGGTTTAGGGTTTAGGGTTTAGGGTTTAGGGTTTAGGGTTTAGGGTTTAGGGTTTAGGGTTTAGGGTTTAGGGTTTAGGGTTTAGGGTTTAGGGTTTAGGGTTTAGGGTTTAGGGTTTAGGGTTTAGGGTTTAGGGTTTAGGGTTTAGGGTTTAGGGTTTAGGGTTTAGGGTTTAGGGTTTAGGGTTTAGGGTTTAGGGTTTAGGGTTTAGGGTTTAGGGTTTAGGGTTTAGGGTTTAGGGTTTAGGGTTTAGGGTTTAGGGTTTAGGGTTTAGGGTTTAGGGTTTAGGGTTTAGGGTTTAGGGTTTAGGGTTTAGGGTTTAGGGTTTAGGGTTTAGGGTTTAGGGTTTAGGGTTTAGGGTTTAGGGTTTAGGGTTTAGGGTTTAGGGTTTAGGGTTTAGGGTTTAGGGTTTAGGGTTTAGGGTTTAGGGTTTAGGGTTTAGGGTTTAGGGTTTAGGGTTTAGGGTTTAGGGTTTAGGGTTTAGGGTTTAGGGTTTAGGGTTTAGGGTTTAGGGTTTAGGGTTTAGGGTTTAGGGTTTAGGGTTTAGGGTTTAGGGTTTAGGGTTTAGGGTTTAGGGTTTAGGGTTTAGGGTTTAGGGTTTAGGGTTTAGGGTTTAGGGTTTAGGGTTTAGGGTTTAGGGTTTAGGGTTTAGGGTTTAGGGTTTAGGGTTTAGGGTTTAGGGTTTAGGGTTTAGGGTTTAGGGTTTAGGGTTTAGGGTTTAGGGTTTAGGGTTTAGGGTTTAGGGTTTAGGGTTTAGGGTTTAGGGTTTAGGGTTTAGGGTTTAGGGTTTAGGGTTTAGGGTTTAGGGTTTAGGGTTTAGGGTTTAGGGTTTAGGGTTTAGGGTTTAGGGTTTAGGGTTTAGGGTTTAGGGTTTAGGGTTTAGGGTTTAGGGTTTAGGGTTTAGGGTTTAGGGTTTAGGGTTTAGGGTTTAGGGTTTAGGGTTTAGGGTTTAGGGTTTAGGGTTTAGGGTTTAGGGTTTAGGGTTTAGGGTTTAGGGTTTAGGGTTTAGGGTTTAGGGTTTAGGGTTTAGGGTTTAGGGTTTAGGGTTTAGGGTTTAGGGTTTAGGGTTTAGGGTTTAGGGTTTAGGGTTTAGGGTTTAGGGTTTAGGGTTTAGGGTTTAGGGTTTAGGGTTTAGGGTTTAGGGTTTAGGGTTTAGGGTTTAGGGTTTAGGGTTTAGGGTTTAGGGTTTAGGGTTTAGGGTTTAGGGTTTAGGGTTTAGGGTTTAGGGTTTAGGGTTTAGGGTTTAGGGTTTAGGGTTTAGGGTTTAGGGTTTAGGGTTTAGGGTTTAGGGTTTAGGGTTTAGGGTTTAGGGTTTAGGGTTTAGGGTTTAGGGTTTAGGGTTTAGGGTTTAGGGTTTAGGGTTTAGGGTTTAGGGTTTAGGGTTTAGGGTTTAGGGTTTAGGGTTTAGGGTTTAGGGTTTAGGGTTTAGGGTTTAGGGTTTAGGGTTTAGGGTTTAGGGTTTAGGGTTTAGGGTTTAGGGTTTAGGGTTTAGGGTTTAGGGTTTAGGGTTTAGGGTTTAGGGTTTAGGGTTTAGGGTTTAGGGTTTAGGGTTTAGGGTTTAGGGTTTAGGGTTTAGGGTTTAGGGTTTAGGGTTTAGGGTTTAGGGTTTAGGGTTTAGGGTTTAGGGTTTAGGGTTTAGGGTTTAGGGTTTAGGGTTTAGGGTTTAGGGTTTAGGGTTTAGGGTTTAGGGTTTAGGGTTTAGGGTTTAGGGTTTAGGGTTTAGGGTTTAGGGTTTAGGGTTTAGGGTTTAGGGTTTAGGGTTTAGGGTTTAGGGTTTAGGGTTTAGGGTTTAGGGTTTAGGGTTTAGGGTTTAGGGTTTAGGGTTTAGGGTTTAGGGTTTAGGGTTTAGGGTTTAGGGTTTAGGGTTTAGGGTTTAGGGTTTAGGGTTTAGGGTTTAGGGTTTAGGGTTTAGGGTTTAGGGTTTAGGGTTTAGGGTTTAGGGTTTAGGGTTTAGGGTTTAGGGTTTAGGGTTTAGGGTTTAGGGTTTAGGGTTTAGGGTTTAGGGTTTAGGGTTTAGGGTTTAGGGTTTAGGGTTTAGGGTTTAGGGTTTAGGGTTTAGGGTTTAGGGTTTAGGGTTTAGGGTTTAGGGTTTAGGGTTTAGGGTTTAGGGTTTAGGGTTTAGGGTTTAGGGTTTAGGGTTTAGGGTTTAGGGTTTAGGGTTTAGGGTTTAGGGTTTAGGGTTTAGGGTTTAGGGTTTAGGGTTTAGGGTTTAGGGTTTAGGGTTTAGGGTTTAGGGTTTAGGGTTTAGGGTTTAGGGTTTAGGGTTTAGGGTTTAGGGTTTAGGGTTTAGGGTTTAGGGTTTAGGGTTTAGGGTTTAGGGTTTAGGGTTTAGGGTTTAGGGTTTAGGGTTTAGGGTTTAGGGTTTAGGGTTTAGGGTTTAGGGTTTAGGGTTTAGGGTTTAGGGTTTAGGGTTTAGGGTTTAGGGTTTAGGGTTTAGGGTTTAGGGTTTAGGGTTTAGGGTTTAGGGTTTAGGGTTTAGGGTTTAGGGTTTAGGGTTTAGGGTTTAGGGTTTAGGGTTTAGGGTTTAGGGTTTAGGGTTTAGGGTTTAGGGTTTAGGGTTTAGGGTTTAGGGTTTAGGGTTTAGGGTTTAGGGTTTAGGGTTTAGGGTTTAGGGTTTAGGGTTTAGGGTTTAGGGTTTAGGGTTTAGGGTTTAGGGTTTAGGGTTTAGGGTTTAGGGTTTAGGGTTTAGGGTTTAGGGTTTAGGGTTTAGGGTTTAGGGTTTAGGGTTTAGGGTTTAGGGTTTAGGGTTTAGGGTTTAGGGTTTAGGGTTTAGGGTTTAGGGTTTAGGGTTTAGGGTTTAGGGTTTAGGGTTTAGGGTTTAGGGTTTAGGGTTTAGGGTTTAGGGTTTAGGGTTTAGGGTTTAGGGTTTAGGGTTTAGGGTTTAGGGTTTAGGGTTTAGGGTTTAGGGTTTAGGGTTTAGGGTTTAGGGTTTAGGGTTTAGGGTTTAGGGTTTAGGGTTTAGGGTTTAGGGTTTAGGGTTTAGGGTTTAGGGTTTAGGGTTTAGGGTTTAGGGTTTAGGGTTTAGGGTTTAGGGTTTAGGGTTTAGGGTTTAGGGTTTAGGGTTTAGGGTTTAGGGTTTAGGGTTTAGGGTTTAGGGTTTAGGGTTTAGGGTTTAGGGTTTAGGGTTTAGGGTTTAGGGTTTAGGGTTTAGGGTTTAGGGTTTAGGGTTTAGGGTTTAGGGTTTAGGGTTTAGGGTTTAGGGTTTAGGGTTTAGGGTTTAGGGTTTAGGGTTTAGGGTTTAGGGTTTAGGGTTTAGGGTTTAGGGTTTAGGGTTTAGGGTTTAGGGTTTAGGGTTTAGGGTTTAGGGTTTAGGGTTTAGGGTTTAGGGTTTAGGGTTTAGGGTTTAGGGTTTAGGGTTTAGGGTTTAGGGTTTAGGGTTTAGGGTTTAGGGTTTAGGGTTTAGGGTTTAGGGTTTAGGGTTTAGGGTTTAGGGTTTAGGGTTTAGGGTTTAGGGTTTAGGGTTTAGGGTTTAGGGTTTAGGGTTTAGGGTTTAGGGTTTAGGGTTTAGGGTTTAGGGTTTAGGGTTTAGGGTTTAGGGTTTAGGGTTTAGGGTTTAGGGTTTAGGGTTTAGGGTTTAGGGTTTAGGGTTTAGGGTTTAGGGTTTAGGGTTTAGGGTTTAGGGTTTAGGGTTTAGGGTTTAGGGTTTAGGGTTTAGGGTTTAGGGTTTAGGGTTTAGGGTTTAGGGTTTAGGGTTTAGGGTTTAGGGTTTAGGGTTTAGGGTTTAGGGTTTAGGGTTTAGGGTTTAGGGTTTAGGGTTTAGGGTTTAGGGTTTAGGGTTTAGGGTTTAGGGTTTAGGGTTTAGGGTTTAGGGTTTAGGGTTTAGGGTTTAGGGTTTAGGGTTTAGGGTTTAGGGTTTAGGGTTTAGGGTTTAGGGTTTAGGGTTTAGGGTTTAGGGTTTAGGGTTTAGGGTTTAGGGTTTAGGGTTTAGGGTTTAGGGTTTAGGGTTTAGGGTTTAGGGTTTAGGGTTTAGGGTTTAGGGTTTAGGGTTTAGGGTTTAGGGTTTAGGGTTTAGGGTTTAGGGTTTAGGGTTTAGGGTTTAGGGTTTAGGGTTTAGGGTTTAGGGTTTAGGGTTTAGGGTTTAGGGTTTAGGGTTTAGGGTTTAGGGTTTAGGGTTTAGGGTTTAGGGTTTAGGGTTTAGGGTTTAGGGTTTAGGGTTTAGGGTTTAGGGTTTAGGGTTTAGGGTTTAGGGTTTAGGGTTTAGGGTTTAGGGTTTAGGGTTTAGGGTTTAGGGTTTAGGGTTTAGGGTTTAGGGTTTAGGGTTTAGGGTTTAGGGTTTAGGGTTTAGGGTTTAGGGTTTAGGGTTTAGGGTTTAGGGTTTAGGGTTTAGGGTTTAGGGTTTAGGGTTTAGGGTTTAGGGTTTAGGGTTTAGGGTTTAGGGTTTAGGGTTTAGGGTTTAGGGTTTAGGGTTTAGGGTTTAGGGTTTAGGGTTTAGGGTTTAGGGTTTAGGGTTTAGGGTTTAGGGTTTAGGGTTTAGGGTTTAGGGTTTAGGGTTTAGGGTTTAGGGTTTAGGGTTTAGGGTTTAGGGTTTAGGGTTTAGGGTTTAGGGTTTAGGGTTTAGGGTTTAGGGTTTAGGGTTTAGGGTTTAGGGTTTAGGGTTTAGGGTTTAGGGTTTAGGGTTTAGGGTTTAGGGTTTAGGGTTTAGGGTTTAGGGTTTAGGGTTTAGGGTTTAGGGTTTAGGGTTTAGGGTTTAGGGTTTAGGGTTTAGGGTTTAGGGTTTAGGGTTTAGGGTTTAGGGTTTAGGGTTTAGGGTTTAGGGTTTAGGGTTTAGGGTTTAGGGTTTAGGGTTTAGGGTTTAGGGTTTAGGGTTTAGGGTTTAGGGTTTAGGGTTTAGGGTTTAGGGTTTAGGGTTTAGGGTTTAGGGTTTAGGGTTTAGGGTTTAGGGTTTAGGGTTTAGGGTTTAGGGTTTAGGGTTTAGGGTTTAGGGTTTAGGGTTTAGGGTTTAGGGTTTAGGGTTTAGGGTTTAGGGTTTAGGGTTTAGGGTTTAGGGTTTAGGGTTTAGGGTTTAGGGTTTAGGGTTTAGGGTTTAGGGTTTAGGGTTTAGGGTTTAGGGTTTAGGGTTTAGGGTTTAGGGTTTAGGGTTTAGGGTTTAGGGTTTAGGGTTTAGGGTTTAGGGTTTAGGGTTTAGGGTTTAGGGTTTAGGGTTTAGGGTTTAGGGTTTAGGGTTTAGGGTTTAGGGTTTAGGGTTTAGGGTTTAGGGTTTAGGGTTTAGGGTTTAGGGTTTAGGGTTTAGGGTTTAGGGTTTAGGGTTTAGGGTTTAGGGTTTAGGGTTTAGGGTTTAGGGTTTAGGGTTTAGGGTTTAGGGTTTAGGGTTTAGGGTTTAGGGTTTAGGGTTTAGGGTTTAGGGTTTAGGGTTTAGGGTTTAGGGTTTAGGGTTTAGGGTTTAGGGTTTAGGGTTTAGGGTTTAGGGTTTAGGGTTTAGGGTTTAGGGTTTAGGGTTTAGGGTTTAGGGTTTAGGGTTTAGGGTTTAGGGTTTAGGGTTTAGGGTTTAGGGTTTAGGGTTTAGGGTTTAGGGTTTAGGGTTTAGGGTTTAGGGTTTAGGGTTTAGGGTTTAGGGTTTAGGGTTTAGGGTTTAGGGTTTAGGGTTTAGGGTTTAGGGTTTAGGGTTTAGGGTTTAGGGTTTAGGGTTTAGGGTTTAGGGTTTAGGGTTTAGGGTTTAGGGTTTAGGGTTTAGGGTTTAGGGTTTAGGGTTTAGGGTTTAGGGTTTAGGGTTTAGGGTTTAGGGTTTAGGGTTTAGGGTTTAGGGTTTAGGGTTTAGGGTTTAGGGTTTAGGGTTTAGGGTTTAGGGTTTAGGGTTTAGGGTTTAGGGTTTAGGGTTTAGGGTTTAGGGTTTAGGGTTTAGGGTTTAGGGTTTAGGGTTTAGGGTTTAGGGTTTAGGGTTTAGGGTTTAGGGTTTAGGGTTTAGGGTTTAGGGTTTAGGGTTTAGGGTTTAGGGTTTAGGGTTTAGGGTTTAGGGTTTAGGGTTTAGGGTTTAGGGTTTAGGGTTTAGGGTTTAGGGTTTAGGGTTTAGGGTTTAGGGTTTAGGGTTTAGGGTTTAGGGTTTAGGGTTTAGGGTTTAGGGTTTAGGGTTTAGGGTTTAGGGTTTAGGGTTTAGGGTTTAGGGTTTAGGGTTTAGGGTTTAGGGTTTAGGGTTTAGGGTTTAGGGTTTAGGGTTTAGGGTTTAGGGTTTAGGGTTTAGGGTTTAGGGTTTAGGGTTTAGGGTTTAGGGTTTAGGGTTTAGGGTTTAGGGTTTAGGGTTTAGGGTTTAGGGTTTAGGGTTTAGGGTTTAGGGTTTAGGGTTTAGGGTTTAGGGTTTAGGGTTTAGGGTTTAGGGTTTAGGGTTTAGGGTTTAGGGTTTAGGGTTTAGGGTTTAGGGTTTAGGGTTTAGGGTTTAGGGTTTAGGGTTTAGGGTTTAGGGTTTAGGGTTTAGGGTTTAGGGTTTAGGGTTTAGGGTTTAGGGTTTAGGGTTTAGGGTTTAGGGTTTAGGGTTTAGGGTTTAGGGTTTAGGGTTTAGGGTTTAGGGTTTAGGGTTTAGGGTTTAGGGTTTAGGGTTTAGGGTTTAGGGTTTAGGGTTTAGGGTTTAGGGTTTAGGGTTTAGGGTTTAGGGTTTAGGGTTTAGGGTTTAGGGTTTAGGGTTTAGGGTTTAGGGTTTAGGGTTTAGGGTTTAGGGTTTAGGGTTTAGGGTTTAGGGTTTAGGGTTTAGGGTTTAGGGTTTAGGGTTTAGGGTTTAGGGTTTAGGGTTTAGGGTTTAGGGTTTAGGGTTTAGGGTTTAGGGTTTAGGGTTTAGGGTTTAGGGTTTAGGGTTTAGGGTTTAGGGTTTAGGGTTTAGGGTTTAGGGTTTAGGGTTTAGGGTTTAGGGTTTAGGGTTTAGGGTTTAGGGTTTAGGGTTTAGGGTTTAGGGTTTAGGGTTTAGGGTTTAGGGTTTAGGGTTTAGGGTTTAGGGTTTAGGGTTTAGGGTTTAGGGTTTAGGGTTTAGGGTTTAGGGTTTAGGGTTTAGGGTTTAGGGTTTAGGGTTTAGGGTTTAGGGTTTAGGGTTTAGGGTTTAGGGTTTAGGGTTTAGGGTTTAGGGTTTAGGGTTTAGGGTTTAGGGTTTAGGGTTTAGGGTTTAGGGTTTAGGGTTTAGGGTTTAGGGTTTAGGGTTTAGGGTTTAGGGTTTAGGGTTTAGGGTTTAGGGTTTAGGGTTTAGGGTTTAGGGTTTAGGGTTTAGGGTTTAGGGTTTAGGGTTTAGGGTTTAGGGTTTAGGGTTTAGGGTTTAGGGTTTAGGGTTTAGGGTTTAGGGTTTAGGGTTTAGGGTTTAGGGTTTAGGGTTTAGGGTTTAGGGTTTAGGGTTTAGGGTTTAGGGTTTAGGGTTTAGGGTTTAGGGTTTAGGGTTTAGGGTTTAGGGTTTAGGGTTTAGGGTTTAGGGTTTAGGGTTTAGGGTTTAGGGTTTAGGGTTTAGGGTTTAGGGTTTAGGGTTTAGGGTTTAGGGTTTAGGGTTTAGGGTTTAGGGTTTAGGGTTTAGGGTTTAGGGTTTAGGGTTTAGGGTTTAGGGTTTAGGGTTTAGGGTTTAGGGTTTAGGGTTTAGGGTTTAGGGTTTAGGGTTTAGGGTTTAGGGTTTAGGGTTTAGGGTTTAGGGTTTAGGGTTTAGGGTTTAGGGTTTAGGGTTTAGGGTTTAGGGTTTAGGGTTTAGGGTTTAGGGTTTAGGGTTTAGGGTTTAGGGTTTAGGGTTTAGGGTTTAGGGTTTAGGGTTTAGGGTTTAGGGTTTAGGGTTTAGGGTTTAGGGTTTAGGGTTTAGGGTTTAGGGTTTAGGGTTTAGGGTTTAGGGTTTAGGGTTTAGGGTTTAGGGTTTAGGGTTTAGGGTTTAGGGTTTAGGGTTTAGGGTTTAGGGTTTAGGGTTTAGGGTTTAGGGTTTAGGGTTTAGGGTTTAGGGTTTAGGGTTTAGGGTTTAGGGTTTAGGGTTTAGGGTTTAGGGTTTAGGGTTTAGGGTTTAGGGTTTAGGGTTTAGGGTTTAGGGTTTAGGGTTTAGGGTTTAGGGTTTAGGGTTTAGGGTTTAGGGTTTAGGGTTTAGGGTTTAGGGTTTAGGGTTTAGGGTTTAGGGTTTAGGGTTTAGGGTTTAGGGTTTAGGGTTTAGGGTTTAGGGTTTAGGGTTTAGGGTTTAGGGTTTAGGGTTTAGGGTTTAGGGTTTAGGGTTTAGGGTTTAGGGTTTAGGGTTTAGGGTTTAGGGTTTAGGGTTTAGGGTTTAGGGTTTAGGGTTTAGGGTTTAGGGTTTAGGGTTTAGGGTTTAGGGTTTAGGGTTTAGGGTTTAGGGTTTAGGGTTTAGGGTTTAGGGTTTAGGGTTTAGGGTTTAGGGTTTAGGGTTTAGGGTTTAGGGTTTAGGGTTTAGGGTTTAGGGTTTAGGGTTTAGGGTTTAGGGTTTAGGGTTTAGGGTTTAGGGTTTAGGGTTTAGGGTTTAGGGTTTAGGGTTTAGGGTTTAGGGTTTAGGGTTTAGGGTTTAGGGTTTAGGGTTTAGGGTTTAGGGTTTAGGGTTTAGGGTTTAGGGTTTAGGGTTTAGGGTTTAGGGTTTAGGGTTTAGGGTTTAGGGTTTAGGGTTTAGGGTTTAGGGTTTAGGGTTTAGGGTTTAGGGTTTAGGGTTTAGGGTTTAGGGTTTAGGGTTTAGGGTTTAGGGTTTAGGGTTTAGGGTTTAGGGTTTAGGGTTTAGGGTTTAGGGTTTAGGGTTTAGGGTTTAGGGTTTAGGGTTTAGGGTTTAGGGTTTAGGGTTTAGGGTTTAGGGTTTAGGGTTTAGGGTTTAGGGTTTAGGGTTTAGGGTTTAGGGTTTAGGGTTTAGGGTTTAGGGTTTAGGGTTTAGGGTTTAGGGTTTAGGGTTTAGGGTTTAGGGTTTAGGGTTTAGGGTTTAGGGTTTAGGGTTTAGGGTTTAGGGTTTAGGGTTTAGGGTTTAGGGTTTAGGGTTTAGGGTTTAGGGTTTAGGGTTTAGGGTTTAGGGTTTAGGGTTTAGGGTTTAGGGTTTAGGGTTTAGGGTTTAGGGTTTAGGGTTTAGGGTTTAGGGTTTAGGGTTTAGGGTTTAGGGTTTAGGGTTTAGGGTTTAGGGTTTAGGGTTTAGGGTTTAGGGTTTAGGGTTTAGGGTTTAGGGTTTAGGGTTTAGGGTTTAGGGTTTAGGGTTTAGGGTTTAGGGTTTAGGGTTTAGGGTTTAGGGTTTAGGGTTTAGGGTTTAGGGTTTAGGGTTTAGGGTTTAGGGTTTAGGGTTTAGGGTTTAGGGTTTAGGGTTTAGGGTTTAGGGTTTAGGGTTTAGGGTTTAGGGTTTAGGGTTTAGGGTTTAGGGTTTAGGGTTTAGGGTTTAGGGTTTAGGGTTTAGGGTTTAGGGTTTAGGGTTTAGGGTTTAGGGTTTAGGGTTTAGGGTTTAGGGTTTAGGGTTTAGGGTTTAGGGTTTAGGGTTTAGGGTTTAGGGTTTAGGGTTTAGGGTTTAGGGTTTAGGGTTTAGGGTTTAGGGTTTAGGGTTTAGGGTTTAGGGTTTAGGGTTTAGGGTTTAGGGTTTAGGGTTTAGGGTTTAGGGTTTAGGGTTTAGGGTTTAGGGTTTAGGGTTTAGGGTTTAGGGTTTAGGGTTTAGGGTTTAGGGTTTAGGGTTTAGGGTTTAGGGTTTAGGGTTTAGGGTTTAGGGTTTAGGGTTTAGGGTTTAGGGTTTAGGGTTTAGGGTTTAGGGTTTAGGGTTTAGGGTTTAGGGTTTAGGGTTTAGGGTTTAGGGTTTAGGGTTTAGGGTTTAGGGTTTAGGGTTTAGGGTTTAGGGTTTAGGGTTTAGGGTTTAGGGTTTAGGGTTTAGGGTTTAGGGTTTAGGGTTTAGGGTTTAGGGTTTAGGGTTTAGGGTTTAGGGTTTAGGGTTTAGGGTTTAGGGTTTAGGGTTTAGGGTTTAGGGTTTAGGGTTTAGGGTTTAGGGTTTAGGGTTTAGGGTTTAGGGTTTAGGGTTTAGGGTTTAGGGTTTAGGGTTTAGGGTTTAGGGTTTAGGGTTTAGGGTTTAGGGTTTAGGGTTTAGGGTTTAGGGTTTAGGGTTTAGGGTTTAGGGTTTAGGGTTTAGGGTTTAGGGTTTAGGGTTTAGGGTTTAGGGTTTAGGGTTTAGGGTTTAGGGTTTAGGGTTTAGGGTTTAGGGTTTAGGGTTTAGGGTTTAGGGTTTAGGGTTTAGGGTTTAGGGTTTAGGGTTTAGGGTTTAGGGTTTAGGGTTTAGGGTTTAGGGTTTAGGGTTTAGGGTTTAGGGTTTAGGGTTTAGGGTTTAGGGTTTAGGGTTTAGGGTTTAGGGTTTCAGGGTTTAGGGTTTAGGGTTTAGGGTTTAGGGTTTAGGGTTTAGGGTTTAGGGTTTAGGGTTTAGGGTTTAGGGTTTAGGGTTTAGGGTTTAGGGTTTAGGGTTTAGGGTTTAGGGTTTAGGGTTTAGGGTTTAGGGTTTAGGGTTTAGGGTTTAGGGTTTAGGGTTTAGGGTTTAGGGTTTAGGGTTTAGGGTTTAGGGTTTAGGGTTTAGGGTTTAGGGTTTAGGGTTTAGGGTTTAGGGTTTAGGGTTTAGGGTTTAGGGTTTAGGGTTTAGGGTTTAGGGTTTAGGGTTTAGGGTTTAGGGTTTAGGGTTTAGGGTTTAGGGTTTAGGGTTTAGGGTTTAGGGTTTAGGGTTTAGGGTTTAGGGTTTAGGGTTTAGGGTTTAGGGTTTAGGGTTTAGGGTTTAGGGTTTAGGGTTTAGGGTTTAGGGTTTAGGGTTTAGGGTTTAGGGTTTAGGGTTTAGGGTTTAGGGTTTAGGGTTTAGGGTTTAGGGTTTAGGGTTTAGGGTTTAGGGTTTAGGGTTTAGGGTTTAGGGTTTAGGGTTTAGGGTTTAGGGTTTAGGGTTTAGGGTTTAGGGTTTAGGGTTTAGGGTTTAGGGTTTAGGGTTTAGGGTTTAGGGTTTAGGGTTTAGGGTTTAGGGTTTAGGGTTTAGGGTTTAGGGTTTAGGGTTTAGGGTTTAGGGTTTAGGGTTTAGGGTTTAGGGTTTAGGGTTTAGGGTTTAGGGTTTAGGGTTTAGGGTTTAGGGTTTAGGGTTTAGGGTTTAGGGTTTAGGGTTTAGGGTTTAGGGTTTAGGGTTTAGGGTTTAGGGTTTAGGGTTTAGGGTTTAGGGTTTAGGGTTTAGGGTTTAGGGTTTAGGGTTTAGGGTTTAGGGTTTAGGGTTTAGGGTTTAGGGTTTAGGGTTTAGGGTTTAGGGTTTAGGGTTTAGGGTTTAGGGTTTAGGGTTTAGGGTTTAGGGTTTAGGGTTTAGGGTTTAGGGTTTAGGGTTTAGGGTTTAGGGTTTAGGGTTTAGGGTTTAGGGTTTAGGGTTTAGGGTTTAGGGTTTAGGGTTTAGGGTTTAGGGTTTAGGGTTTAGGGTTTAGGGTTTAGGGTTTAGGGTTTAGGGTTTAGGGTTTAGGGTTTAGGGTTTAGGGTTTAGGGTTTAGGGTTTAGGGTTTAGGGTTTAGGGTTTAGGGTTTAGGGTTTAGGGTTTAGGGTTTAGGGTTTAGGGTTTAGGGTTTAGGGTTTAGGGTTTAGGGTTTAGGGTTTAGGGTTTAGGGTTTAGGGTTTAGGGTTTAGGGTTTAGGGTTTAGGGTTTAGGGTTTAGGGTTTAGGGTTTAGGGTTTAGGGTTTAGGGTTTAGGGTTTAGGGTTTAGGGTTTAGGGTTTAGGGTTTAGGGTTTAGGGTTTAGGGTTTAGGGTTTAGGGTTTAGGGTTTAGGGTTTAGGGTTTAGGGTTTAGGGTTTAGGGTTTAGGGTTTAGGGTTTAGGGTTTAGGGTTTAGGGTTTAGGGTTTAGGGTTTAGGGTTTAGGGTTTAGGGTTTAGGGTTTAGGGTTTAGGGTTTAGGGTTTAGGGTTTAGGGTTTAGGGTTTAGGGTTTAGGGTTTAGGGTTTAGGGTTTAGGGTTTAGGGTTTAGGGTTTAGGGTTTAGGGTTTAGGGTTTAGGGTTTAGGGTTTAGGGTTTAGGGTTTAGGGTTTAGGGTTTAGGGTTTAGGGTTTAGGGTTTAGGGTTTAGGGTTTAGGGTTTAGGGTTTAGGGTTTAGGGTTTAGGGTTTAGGGTTTAGGGTTTAGGGTTTAGGGTTTAGGGTTTAGGGTTTAGGGTTTAGGGTTTAGGGTTTAGGGTTTAGGGTTTAGGGTTTAGGGTTTAGGGTTTAGGGTTTAGGGTTTAGGGTTTAGGGTTTAGGGTTTAGGGTTTAGGGTTTAGGGTTTAGGGTTTAGGGTTTAGGGTTTAGGGTTTAGGGTTTAGGGTTTAGGGTTTAGGGTTTAGGGTTTAGGGTTTAGGGTTTAGGGTTTAGGGTTTAGGGTTTAGGGTTTAGGGTTTAGGGTTTAGGGTTTAGGGTTTAGGGTTTAGGGTTTAGGGTTTAGGGTTTAGGGTTTAGGGTTTAGGGTTTAGGGTTTAGGGTTTAGGGTTTAGGGTTTAGGGTTTAGGGTTTAGGGTTTAGGGTTTAGGGTTTAGGGTTTAGGGTTTAGGGTTTAGGGTTTAGGGTTTAGGGTTTAGGGTTTAGGGTTTAGGGTTTAGGGTTTAGGGTTTAGGGTTTAGGGTTTAGGGTTTAGGGTTTAGGGTTTAGGGTTTAGGGTTTAGGGTTTAGGGTTTAGGGTTTAGGGTTTAGGGTTTAGGGTTTAGGGTTTAGGGTTTAGGGTTTAGGGTTTAGGGTTTAGGGTTTAGGGTTTAGGGTTTAGGGTTTAGGGTTTAGGGTTTAGGGTTTAGGGTTTAGGGTTTAGGGTTTAGGGTTTAGGGTTTAGGGTTTAGGGTTTAGGGTTTAGGGTTTAGGGTTTAGGGTTTAGGGTTTAGGGTTTAGGGTTTAGGGTTTAGGGTTTAGGGTTTAGGGTTTAGGGTTTAGGGTTTAGGGTTTAGGGTTTAGGGTTTAGGGTTTAGGGTTTAGGGTTTAGGGTTTAGGGTTTAGGGTTTAGGGTTTAGGGTTTAGGGTTTAGGGTTTAGGGTTTAGGGTTTAGGGTTTAGGGTTTAGGGTTTAGGGTTTAGGGTTTAGGGTTTAGGGTTTAGGGTTTAGGGTTTAGGGTTTAGGGTTTAGGGTTTAGGGTTTAGGGTTTAGGGTTTAGGGTTTAGGGTTTAGGGTTTAGGGTTTAGGGTTTAGGGTTTAGGGTTTAGGGTTTAGGGTTTAGGGTTTAGGGTTTAGGGTTTAGGGTTTAGGGTTTAGGGTTTAGGGTTTAGGGTTTAGGGTTTAGGGTTTAGGGTTTAGGGTTTAGGGTTTAGGGTTTAGGGTTTAGGGTTTAGGGTTTAGGGTTTAGGGTTTAGGGTTTAGGGTTTAGGGTTTAGGGTTTAGGGTTTAGGGTTTAGGGTTTAGGGTTTAGGGTTTAGGGTTTAGGGTTTAGGGTTTAGGGTTTAGGGTTTAGGGTTTAGGGTTTAGGGTTTAGGGTTTAGGGTTTAGGGTTTAGGGTTTAGGGTTTAGGGTTTAGGGTTTAGGGTTTAGGGTTTAGGGTTTAGGGTTTAGGGTTTAGGGTTTAGGGTTTAGGGTTTAGGGTTTAGGGTTTAGGGTTTAGGGTTTAGGGTTTAGGGTTTAGGGTTTAGGGTTTAGGGTTTAGGGTTTAGGGTTTAGGGTTTAGGGTTTAGGGTTTAGGGTTTAGGGTTTAGGGTTTAGGGTTTAGGGTTTAGGGTTTAGGGTTTAGGGTTTAGGGTTTAGGGTTTAGGGTTTAGGGTTTAGGGTTTAGGGTTTAGGGTTTAGGGTTTAGGGTTTAGGGTTTAGGGTTTAGGGTTTAGGGTTTAGGGTTTAGGGTTTAGGGTTTAGGGTTTAGGGTTTAGGGTTTAGGGTTTAGGGTTTAGGGTTTAGGGTTTAGGGTTTAGGGTTTAGGGTTTAGGGTTTAGGGTTTAGGGTTTAGGGTTTAGGGTTTAGGGTTTAGGGTTTAGGGTTTAGGGTTTAGGGTTTAGGGTTTAGGGTTTAGGGTTTAGGGTTTAGGGTTTAGGGTTTAGGGTTTAGGGTTTAGGGTTTAGGGTTTAGGGTTTAGGGTTTAGGGTTTAGGGTTTAGGGTTTAGGGTTTAGGGTTTAGGGTTTAGGGTTTAGGGTTTAGGGTTTAGGGTTTAGGGTTTAGGGTTTAGGGTTTAGGGTTTAGGGTTTAGGGTTTAGGGTTTAGGGTTTAGGGTTTAGGGTTTAGGGTTTAGGGTTTAGGGTTTAGGGTTTAGGGTTTAGGGTTTAGGGTTTAGGGTTTAGGGTTTAGGGTTTAGGGTTTAGGGTTTAGGGTTTAGGGTTTAGGGTTTAGGGTTTAGGGTTTAGGGTTTAGGGTTTAGGGTTTAGGGTTTAGGGTTTAGGGTTTAGGGTTTAGGGTTTAGGGTTTAGGGTTTAGGGTTTAGGGTTTAGGGTTTAGGGTTTAGGGTTTAGGGTTTAGGGTTTAGGGTTTAGGGTTTAGGGTTTAGGGTTTAGGGTTTAGGGTTTAGGGTTTAGGGTTTAGGGTTTAGGGTTTAGGGTTTAGGGTTTAGGGTTTAGGGTTTAGGGTTTAGGGTTTAGGGTTTAGGGTTTAGGGTTTAGGGTTTAGGGTTTAGGGTTTAGGGTTTAGGGTTTAGGGTTTAGGGTTTAGGGTTTAGGGTTTAGGGTTTAGGGTTTAGGGTTTAGGGTTTAGGGTTTAGGGTTTAGGGTTTAGGGTTTAGGGTTTAGGGTTTAGGGTTTAGGGTTTAGGGTTTAGGGTTTAGGGTTTAGGGTTTAGGGTTTAGGGTTTAGGGTTTAGGGTTTAGGGTTTAGGGTTTAGGGTTTAGGGTTTAGGGTTTAGGGTTTAGGGTTTAGGGTTTAGGGTTTAGGGTTTAGGGTTTAGGGTTTAGGGTTTAGGGTTTAGGGTTTAGGGTTTAGGGTTTAGGGTTTAGGGTTTAGGGTTTAGGGTTTAGGGTTTAGGGTTTAGGGTTTAGGGTTTAGGGTTTAGGGTTTAGGGTTTAGGGTTTAGGGTTTAGGGTTTAGGGTTTAGGGTTTAGGGTTTAGGGTTTAGGGTTTAGGGTTTAGGGTTTAGGGTTTAGGGTTTAGGGTTTAGGGTTTAGGGTTTAGGGTTTAGGGTTTAGGGTTTAGGGTTTAGGGTTTAGGGTTTAGGGTTTAGGGTTTAGGGTTTAGGGTTTAGGGTTTAGGGTTTAGGGTTTAGGGTTTAGGGTTTAGGGTTTAGGGTTTAGGGTTTAGGGTTTAGGGTTTAGGGTTTAGGGTTTAGGGTTTAGGGTTTAGGGTTTAGGGTTTAGGGTTTAGGGTTTAGGGTTTAGGGTTTAGGGTTTAGGGTTTAGGGTTTAGGGTTTAGGGTTTAGGGTTTAGGGTTTAGGGTTTAGGGTTTAGGGTTTAGGGTTTAGGGTTTAGGGTTTAGGGTTTAGGGTTTAGGGTTTAGGGTTTAGGGTTTAGGGTTTAGGGTTTAGGGTTTAGGGTTTAGGGTTTAGGGTTTAGGGTTTAGGGTTTAGGGTTTAGGGTTTAGGGTTTAGGGTTTAGGGTTTAGGGTTTAGGGTTTAGGGTTT